>NC_038250.2:12590193-12890193 GCF_000004515.6 Glycine max
GTGCTTTAATGCAGCAAAGGAGATGGTGACAACGGGGTTGAGATGAGCCCCGGAGATGTGGCCTATGGAGCATATGATGATCATCACAGCAAGTCCACTAGTTGTTGCACATCCCATCACAGTTTCTGGTCCATGTGACTTTTCCTTCTCAATTGCAGTGCCTATTGCCGCAAACATGAGAAAGAACGTGCCCATAAACTCTGCTCCAACCTGGTTTAATGTAGAGTCAACTCAACAACATCAATTCATGCATATCATTTTGCTAGATAAGGAACTTAACTTAGTGTAATTTTGAATATACCTTTTTTCCAAGACTAATGTCCATTCCTTTCTTTGTTGATCTCTAAATAGTAAGTAAACTGAAATCAAAGGGTTGATTTGGTTTGGTTTAGGGTGAGGATGCAAAGAGTGAAGATGTATTATATATATAGGATGGGCGTGAGTGATTGAATCTAATGAATTTGTGATAGCACAGCCTGGTTTAGAGGACCAGTGATCTCCAGAGAAGAAGAGATAAAGAAGAAATAGAGGAAGAAAACTCATAGTAATTTTCGTTGCCGAGTTTGTCTTTTTGTGCTTGTATAAACCTAACAGAATTACACCATCAAGGCAAAAGGGGAGACATGCTAAGGCATGGCAGATTCTAGTGCTGGGAAGGAAGATTCAAATGCATACTCAGCAAAATCTCAAAAATCCTTCAGGCTGATGTATTGTTGTTTCTTTTGGGCCTACTTCTTACTATATGCCCCTCCTGTTGATTGACTTCTGACTGCACCCCTGAATTGCTATCATTTTGGCACAAAGGAGAAGATGAGCCAGCTCATGAGTGGTTGAAGCAGATCAGGGATGAATTGAAACTGTGAGCAATGCATGTTGTATGTTGTATAGTATATATGTAATGGAACACGTAGCTTTTTGCATGGTCGCAAGACACTGTGGATGTGTTGATCGAGCCTTGAATAGTGGGTCAATCAATATGTTTTCCTCCTCTCTTAAGGGAAAAGATAAACACTCTTTTGTGGGCTTTTACTTTTAGATCTCTATATTAAGAGATATTTTACTGGACAATTGATATTGCTGAGATATTCCCATGTTTGTCTATTGAAAATATTGGATATTTGGATGTATCGAAATTGTTGCCTAAGAGAGTCAATCAGAAGAAACAAAATAAAGCTAATTTTTCTTGCCTAAGATCTTATCTAGAGTAGATATTAATTTTGTTGGAAGGAAATGAAAAGGAGGAAGTGGAAGGAATTTTATGAAATTTTGTAATTAGGTTTAGTTTTTAAAAGGAGAGGAGAAAGAAATACAAGGGAGGGAGTGGGAAAAAATATTATTAATTTTATTGTTCTGTTTTAATATTGGAAAACTTCATAACATAGAAAAATTAATATTCAAAACATTTTAATAGTATAAAAGGAAAAATATATTTTGACACACAAATGTTAATAAACACCTAATATGAGAGAGATAGATATAGGTATGATAAGATAATATAAATGTGATAGAAAGAAATATAAAAAGAAATGAAAATTATTGATAATGTATGAAATATTAAAATATCAAAACATCAATAATACTCTGGATTATAACTCATTATTATTTAAGTTTTAAAATTTAAAATTATAAAAATAAGAAAATATATAATTTTTTAAAATTTCTTTCCTTTCCTTATTAACTAAATAAAGTATTTAATTAAAATCTTCTTTCTCTCCTCTGTTGAAATCACTCACATTCCCTCCTCTCTATTCAAGGAGTCTCCAGAAGCCATTGTTTTACTTTTATTTCTTTTTAATATAAATTAGTAACCATCTATATAAAACCTCATGAGTGATTGAATCTAATGAGTTTGGCACAAAGGAAAAGATGAGCCAGCTCATGAGTGGTTGAAACACATCAGGGATGAATTGAAGATGTGAGCAATGCATGTTGTCTGTTATGTAGTATATATGTAATGAAACACGTGACTTTCTGCATACTGCATGTTTGCAAGACACCGTGGATGTGTTGATCGAGCCTTGAATAATGGGTCAATCAATATTTTTTCCTCCTCTCTTAAGGGTAAAGATGAACACATGAGTGAGAAAATAGATGAGTGGTTGAAACTGATGGCAGTTAGGTACAAAGAAAAAAAGAGGTAGATGTTTACTTGTACGAGGACGTGTTCGGTGTGGGAAAATACACGGGTTTGGGAAATTGATGGCAGCTAGGTACAAAGAAAAAGAGGTAGTTGTTTACTTGTACGTGGAAGTGGCATGTGAGTATTTTACTCTACTAACCACTACTTTCTTCATCTGATAATTAAGTAACTAAGCCGAATCAGTTGAAGTATGTGAAAACGATGTTATGAGATCGACAAAGCTTAATTAATTACGTCAAACAAGTCTTAATTTGAAGGAGATAGGTGATACTATAAACTCTGACGAACGTTTTGGTCTATTTCTAGGTTTTTATATGCTTTTGTGTCATATCAGATGATAAGTTTTGTTCGATTAATACATGATTTCAATTTTAAAAGGACACAAGTCAACGACAATACATAGGAGGCCCTCATGCCCTGCCACCTAGATCCACGAAGCTCATGATATTCATGCATGCACCAAAAATAGACCATAAAGAAAACGGAGCATTCATTTAAAGAAAACAAGTTATAAATAAAATTATTTTTAAAAATTTGTTTGTTTTTTTATAATTTTTTTAATTTCTAGAATATTAATTTTTTTTCCTATATTTTATATCTTTATTCAATTATTATCTTTCTAAAGTAATGAAATAGATTGAGAGATAAGGAAAATATAATTTTAGAATGATAGTGTAATTAATAAACTTTTTTAAAAAAACGTGAATTAATTAAAAAGATTTTAGGCATGCACGTAGGGAGTAAGTTTCCGTAGTTGAGCCAAAAATTGGTTCTCATTGCTGATGAAATATGCAAGAGTCTACCTACCCAGACAAGAGGAGGGCGGTACGTACCACTTGAATAAAAAAAATCCAAAAATGGTTATGATTGTCGTATATTTAACGAGGGTTATTAATGGAAAATAAATCTCTGCATATTTTTGTTCGTTAATTTGTGATATTAAACATGAACATACAGTTTGGTGTGTTTATGAGCTAAACAACAAAAGGGATTTTTATACGAACAGGAAATCAAAAGGCTGGTTTCGAGGACCAGAGACCTCCACAACAAGGGAAAGGTAAAGGAAATTGATATTTCATTGATTATCTGCTTGGTTAGTACATGTTTATTTATAGTATTCCTTTGTAACAGAATTTGTAATCTTTTGTCTAAGGAATATTAATTTGTTATGCTTGCCTCCCACGATCCGACAAGCACCAAGCAAGAAAATACTAAGGATGTATTGTTGAATTTCCCATCTCACCCTTCAGACAAAGTCCATAAGGTAAGCGGGTTTCTTTACTACTCTCTTGGGCTTCTCTCCTATTTGCACCTGTGCTCACTACTAGAAAACAGGCTTTTGGTTCTTTGACCCATTCTACATCGGTTATGAAGTGTCATCATAAGAGACGATGTTGAAAGTCTCGCGCCCTTCGATGTAGAATAGTGAACATTCTACATCGGTTGTTAGCAAAAACTGATGTAGAAAGTAACACATTCTACATCGATTATTAACGACGACCCGATGTAGAATGTCGATTTTTCTTAACCATTCTACATCGGTTGTGGCTATAACCGATGTAAAATACCTTCCTTTCTACATCGTTTGCTGCCTAACCCGTAATAGTATACTATATCTTTCTACATCGGTTGTTCTGATAACGGATGTAGAATGATGACCTTCTACATCATGTCTTTGTGCGCCGTAGTAGTTTACTATACCATTCTACATCGGTTTTTGCCAATAACCGATGTAGAATGGATACTTTCTACATCGTTTGTTGAGACAACCGTCGTAGATGTCATAGCATTCTACATCGGTTTTTGTTTATAACCGATGTAGAATTATTAATTTTTTTTGTATGCTTTCTGTAGGTCATTGAAAAGATTCTATTACTGCTTCATATTTTAAGCACCAATTCTTTATCAACTTTTTAAACAACTACTTACTCAGCTAATCATTCACTTAAAATTTGGTCATTTTAAGACTTCATCTTACTTTATTTTTCTGTAGACTCTTCAATATGATTACTGTACAATAAAAAAAAATAATAACAGTGATTGCATACAAAGACTAGTCAAAGTAAAGGAAAAAAGAAACAAAAGCTAATCTTCACCTGTTTCAATATGCTTATAACCTATAGCTGTAAATGTTTTTGCTGCTTTAACAATTTCCTTCTGGAAGTCCTGGATCAGAAGATAGTTTTATGCACATCAATAAACAGAACCAGCATGAGAAGACAAATCATTTAAGATAAATTTCTTTCACGAATGTTATATGACAACTACTACAACTGTGGTTCAGAAAGGCTGCACAGTCATGTTTAAGTTAACCCCACCCCCGGGTTAATTTATACATTCCCCATCTCTCACTACATCACTTAGGTAAAGCTGATAAATAAACCTTCCATATGTATTCCAAGAGATATAATGTTAAATGTAGGATATCAATGTTTGGGGGTAACAACGGCGGCAACAAGATAATCCGCACCCCTTCTTTTCCAAAACCCCTTTACAAACTGCCAGATCCAAACTTAACATGAAATGGATTTAAAAGTTGTTGCAAAAATAGGTAAGAAAAATGTGAGTCCATAAATCTGACAAGCACAATAATGCCACTCACCATGCATGAACATTGAATAGACTAAAAAAAATGTGAGTCCATAAATCTAACAAGCACAATAATGCCACTCACCATGCATGAACATTGAATAGACTTCCCTAATAAGCACATAACATTCTATTTTTAGTCAATATGAAGTAGGAAATTCCTTGAAGCTCAAATTAAGGCAAAGCTCTTGCGTTTAATTCTCCCAAGTGCAAAAAAGATCTAAAAGAGCTTTTGTTTTTGAATTTTAAGTATACTCATGGATCATCAACACATGTTAAAAATACAAAAATATCAAGTTTTTATTTTTAAAAAATATTGTATCAAAAGTATAAAAGTTATTTAATTAAAAAAAATTAGAAGAGAAATTGTATTGGTACAAAAATTTCGTGATAAATGTTATGCAATAAAGAAAGATGAAAAGAGAGAATATAAAACAAGATGATTGACGTGATAAGAAAAAAGATACTCAGAGGTCCCTCTCATTAAATTGAATCATTGGGCTTGACTTCCTAACAGGCATTTATGTATGTTGAGCCTACTCACTCACTCCTCTTGTTAGCCCAATTAAACTTCACAGTGGACAAATTTAAAATTAAAAAATCTTTGACCATTACTTCATCCAATAGAATCACAAGATACTCTGTTGGCAAAAGACGTGAATGTCCAGAACCTCCAGTGGGAGTTCGGAGGTAGCAACCAGTGAGGAAAATCTCTCTCCCTCGCTTCAGAATTCCATTCTGCAGTCCTGTCAAGTCATAGAATCTGCTGGACAAAATACAATACTTGTATTTTATGCAGATAGTTGAAATAAATGTAAGTCATTGGAAACTTTAAAATCTTTACCATAAGAAAAGTTGATTCGATGAACAATTAAATGCACATGCATTACAAAGAGAACTTTACAGCATGCGCGTTTTGCGGTGAGCCTGATGCGTTGAAGAAAACCCTGGGGCATGAAAGGCTCACACCAGTCATAGTTGCCATTCTCTGATTCTTCTCTGCTCTTGGGTTCTGCTTCTGTTTCTGTAGAGGGGGGTTTATGATGAGATCTAAGGAGTAGCTGTGGCTGGGGAGGATTTCTGTACACATATTTCTTATCCGTTTGCAACCAATTGTTGTCTACCAAGTACAGTATAAGATATATTTTTCTCAGAAATTATCTTTTTAATAATAATAATAATAAAAAACACAGAGAGATAAATTATTGGTGTACTATTGGAGGAATCAAGGTTATTTATATTCAGGATCTTTCTACGGTAAGTCGGTAACTAATTTTTTTTAATCCCTATAGCAACTCGAATGTTCTGTCCAACTATCTGAGTTATATCTTTCATATTCCAGTAAGTAAAGTGATGATAATACTATGTCGTGAGAAATAATTATATTAATAATAATAATAATATATTTATAAGAGAAAAAAAATTATACTTACAATGCATAAATATTATATTTTATATTGTATATATTTTTAACTTTTAAGAATAAAAAACGTACAGTAAAAAGTTTACAACAATTTAGATATGTTTAATTAAATGAATTAGATTTTCTTGTATTTTTTTATGTCTTCTGAATGTTCTGATGTTATCAAAATTAATAGAATCAAATCCTAATCCAAATTAACAATAAGAAATTTCCATAGAAAGAATATTTACTTTTCCCTATCCTGTATTCGAAATTTTTTGTCCTGACATTTGCAAACTTTGTAATCTAGATAAGCCCATTTTGTTCCTTTTATTCGTGTTCAGCTATTTTTTTCATGTATTTTACTATGCATCAAATTACAAAATTGAGTTTGACCTTGATTGATTTAATACAATTACCTGCGGTGTAGATAAACATCTATGATATTGGAACTCCAATAATCCCCTAATGTAAGCATGTGGATGTTTGTGCCTGCACATGATAAGCGTCAATCATTACAAAGCCAAAATAAAAACAGCCTTATCCAACTAAATAGGATTAGTTACATGAATCAAAGGATCTAGGAGCAAGTCTTTTTTTCCAGATTTCTCCTAAAGACCTAACCCAAATTACTTTCTACTGCACTTAATATGGGGTAACACGTCAAAACTGATGCTTATTTGTAAATAATGTCTTGATCTCCACCTCTCATCTCGCCCAAGCATTTTATAATTATAACCAACCAAATAATAGTGTAGCTAAATAGAGAATCAAGAATGCAGAAGTTGAATTTAGCTTATGGAGAAACCAAATGCATTTTAAATATTTTCTTCTCTTACAAGCGTTTATGGATGAGTTTATTCAAACAAGGCCTAAATCAAGCGCATGTGAAATTTCACATTCATTCCCCGTACTAAACCGTATTCAGGAAGAAGAAAAAATGCTTTAATTCCAAATTACCTGGGAGCACAAATGCATCAATAATAACAGCTTCTAGAACACTGTTCAAGGACAGGAAGTTCTTCGCGTATATGGAATCAATAGTAACACGAGTATTTTTAATGCTGGTGGAAAAAAGAGAGACTCAATTTTTAATGCTTACCTATTTTTAATTGGCTCACAAGAAAATATATAATATATTACCTAATACTGTATTACTATGACAGGGATTAAAAAAAATTAAAGCTATTACGAAACACATCAAACAGAACAAAATGGTCACCTTCCAATTGCAAAGGCTTTATTACCAAATAGTGAATTACTACTTACTTCTTTTCTTCTTTTTTTTCAAAATAGTTCTTAAATTAGATAAATTATCTAAGTCATACAGGTGCTAATTTTTTATATTAAATTTCAAACTAATATTAGTAATATATATCAACATAAGTCACAATCCACTTTGTAACTTTTTTAACCCGTGGTTCACGTGATGACATTGATAAAGATCAATAAAACTCATTTGACTTGAGGTTGAGGATAACTATTAGTAATAATCATATTATTAAAATTTTAAGATATATAATTATAAAAATACTTCTTTCCGTTCTTATAAACAAATGATAATATATTTAAACTATTATTTGTTTCTTATAAAAACAGACACGAGGGTGCATAACAAGATTTCTTTTAATTACAAAAGTATTTAACAGAATATAAAACATTAAAAAAATCAATATAAATTATTTATATGTACTTGTAATATTGATTATTATATGTACATATAAATAATACCATTGCTGCAGGGTTAAGGCTATGGACAAAATAATTAGTAAGATCAACCATGGAATTATATTATCTCATAAAAGACGCAATCCTCTGCAAATTCACAACATGCTCACAACAAAGTCAAGTGAAAAAATATAACACCAGTTTTTTTGGATAAGCAAATATAAATATCACACCAATTGCAAGTAGTTTACCGAGCATAAAGTGAATATGAAGTCCTTTGGTTCACCGCATCAAAAGAAATTGAAGAGAAAAAGAGTTTGAACAAAATTGACCTCCTAGTAGCATTGCACAAGAATATCAGAATGAACTAAACTAAACACAAAATGCAACAACACAAGTGGATTAGAATTGTGGGAGAGAACATAGAAGAAGGGGACATAATATTCAGTCATCTGAATAAATATAGATATCTTTCAGATTTCAGTTACATTATTAACTCAAGATTATTTTGCCAGTTGACTTAGATGCACAAATTGAGAATCTCCTTTTTTCACATGTGATGCATTCATTCAACAAAATCTAAGGAACCAAAATGATATCAATATGAAAGGACCTAAGAGCTAGCAGAGGGAAAATAAGAAAACCAAGAAAACGACTTTCAAATCTAAAGTACAGTTTGTATGAAAATCTGAAACTGCAAGATTTATTTCTAAAAGACTAAAGTGCAAGAAATGGAGGATGGGAGCCACATAGCATGGCCAACTAAGGCATTGTTTTGGATTACCTCAGGACATGTCTTAATTAAAATTTGTCCAGTCCCATTTTCAAAATTCATTTTATTTGCTGTGCTCAACTGATCCATGGCCAACTAACATGATCAATTGTTGCTGACATTCCTTTGGTCTCAATACCACCCCATTCTTCACAGAAGCATTTCCAATCATTCTCAGACACGATGGTTAAGCAACCTTCCTAGAATCCATAAAAGTGATGGAAGTAAGATAGGGGCAAGAAATTAAGTAACTAAAACTACACCCATTGAAATTTGTAAAAGGAGAAAGAAAGAAAATAAAAGAGCAAATGGAAATCATAATTTACTTGTTTAAATTTTTAAAGGGATTCAAAGCATACTAAAATAAGTGAATTTAGTTTGTCTCAAATAAAAAAAATAACGTAAGATTGCTTGACACAATTACAGAAAATAATATCAGCTTTTTTCAACTTACAGAAGATTCCCTCTGGATTATAGCACCACGTTTGAAAACCAATTTAGGAGGTCTTTCAATCAGCTGAGTGCTGATGCAAAACAAAAACACAAAAATCATCATCACAATTTCCTAAAGATTTAATTAGAAAGAATGAAAAGGTTATCAATGTGCAGACCCAATAACTCTGTCAGTTGAGAAGAGTAATCTTTGCTAGTAAAGTCCCTATCACATGCAGGATAGGATACCTTTGGGCAACAAATCTTCTCCTCATAACAGTTGCACAAAAAAATTTTAATTTTCCTCAAATTTAACTAAACACCAATCAAAATCATATTAAGTAGTAACTAAAGCAAACTAAATGCATACTGTGGAAAAAAGATGCAAAATATGACAGATTATAAAGGTGATGTAGCAATGTACCTTTTCACACAACATTGAATCAATTACCCCATCTAAAGTTTCAAGTTTAACTGAATTCTTCAGGGTTGGACTAATGTAATTTCTCCATTTTGAAATCCATGACAAAGGCACCAAGAAATACTTGTTGTGCATAGAAAGTGACATACTTTTAGCCTGGAATAATTTCTCATGATTCTGACATTTTTGTTTAACTAATCTGCAACATGAAGACTGAAGTCACTTTAAAATTTGTCTATATAAGCTCTATATTAGTAGCAATGAATGAATGATAAAACCTCAAGGAGTCCTCCAAGCATGCTTCTTCAGATAATTCATTACTGCATTGGGAACACTCTTCAGAATCTGAAGAAAAAGTTGGGCCACCCAAAGGATCATCAGGCGTTAAGAAGAGCCAAAAGCACTCAGGAATAAGCACCAGCTTAGCACCAGGAGCTTGCTCAGGCATCGATTGACCATGTGGACAACTAATGGCTGTTGTTGGTCCAGCATCAGCTTCAGACGGAGCATCAAGGATTTTTCTTTTCCACCACTACTGCAACCTACAAAAGCATGTTCCTCAGCATGAAATCATCTAAAACCATTGCTTTAAAACCATCTTAATAGTATAGGGAAGAATAAACAATCATCACCAAACCTTTTCCTACTAGGTGATGTCAACTACATAGATCATATGATGCCACAACATTTTGTGCAAATTATGTTTATAGACAAACTATTGATTTGCCTATAGTTTTCTCTATAGTATCGTGAAGGAAAAATTGGAGCTAATGAAAACAAGGGATACCGATCAACCAGCCCAGCTATTAACAGTTTTCAAAATACAAGAAATAGAACATTAGTCCAACCCCTACCCCCTTTCAATCCCCTTTTTGTGGCAGCATGAATGGCAGGAGATGACACAAAATGTTATCATACCATGGTCTGGATATGTAATACTTTCCATCTAGAATATCCCATGCAAGTGACTTCATTGATTCTCTTCTATCCCGATAGGTGTCAGCTGACACCACTGTCATAGCCCCATGAATCAGGCAATCCCGACAGTGGTTATCATGAGACAATGTTGGTCCTCCACCATACTAAATTTCAAAAGTCAATAAAGGGAACATGTCATTTATATTATAACAGCAAATGGCCAGAGCCAAAGTAGCAATAGGGACAAGAATTTGGGGTAGATATACAAATAAACCATAACAAAGAAAATCATCATTATCTAAATCTCTCAGCAAATCATGGACTTCCTGTTAATTATATTAGATACAATAATTCATTCAGATAAGTATACACTGTTCAAGGACAGGAAGTTCTTCGCGTATATGGAATCAATGGTAACCGTGTTTGGAAGCTTTGTCCTCCGATGATTCTTCTTGAGGTGATTGATTAATTCGAGCGGCTTCTTCGAAGCCCCAACCCAGCGTTGCTCACTCCACGCCTTGAAAACAAAATTAACGATAAGAAAAGCATCCAAATACAGTAGAAGCCTAAATAAACTCAACACCACGCAAAAGTAACAACAGTTACTACATAACTTATCTCATTCCAAAAGAGATGAACATAACCGACTAGAAATCCCTAATTAATGCATTTAATAGTCCGTGCGAAGGGGAAATTGGAGAAATGAAGGAGCGAAGGTGATATTATGCACCTGAGAGAGAGTTCAGAGAGCAAGATCGCGGGAGTGACACCGCTTGAATAAGCAATGCAAGTCTTGAGGATACGAGAAACGATCCAACTCCATCCAAGTCCATCGGCATCGTCATCGTCTTTGTTTCGATCGCCTTCCAGCGATAATAGCTTAGATCTTGCGTAATCCACGAATTTGAGGAAAGGATCTTCTTGCTCTTCTTCCTCCTCCTTTTGTTGGCAATGGTCTACATCCATGGCGGAGCCTACCTTTGTATTGCAGGCATAATCTCGTGCTTGAACCCTAAACGACTCATCCCTCGCGTGTGAAAGGCTTTCGAGAAACTGAAACGACGGCGACAGTGCAGTGTGTTTCATGATGACCGTGAGAGCGAGCTAGCTGCAGAGTTAATAATTAGGGTAACTTAAACAAAGACGGTCCTTCAGCCAAACCCGTCTTTGTTTAAGTTTCCCATATTTACAAAAATGCCATGAACTAACATTCTAAGACGGTTTTGCACGACCATCTTAGAAATCGCGATGTAAAAAAATCAAAACTTTATTCCTAATTACAAAAATGCCACCGTGCTACATTCTAAATCGGTTATTGATAACCGTCGTAGATTGTGCGTCGTAAAATCAAGCTTTTTTAATAGTGGCTTTGTGTGCTGCTGTTGCCTCTGTGTATTCCTGTGCTGCTGTTGCTTTTGTGTGTTCCCCTGTTTCTACTTTAATTATAGCTTCTTCTCCCTTATCATCCTGTGCCCCTTGGAAAATCACCTTGTCCTCAAGGTGATATGCCTGTTGAAGCTGGGACCAATTCTCCCAAGAGGTGTCATCTGGTGACAATCCTTGCCATTGAACTAACACCTCCCATGTTGCATTAGGTGAGTTGGTTCTGCGATAGTCTAAATTTTCCATTGGAACGATGACAGGTTGATGGTTTAATATGTAGTTTGGTAACTCAAATGTGCTATCTATTGGATCCCCCCGAAATGGCTTCAACATAGAACAATGAAAAACTGAACGAATCTTAGCCTCAGCTGGTAGTTCTAAACAATATGCTACTTTACCAATGTGCTCAAGGATCTTAAAAGGGTCGTAAAACCTCTTAGCCAATTTGCCCGAGAATGATTGAGAGCCCTTGGCAGTGGATTGCCGATAAGGACGAAGTTTCAGCAACACCCAGTCCCCAGGTTGATAGGACACATCGCGACGTTTGTGGTTTGCTTGATCCTTCATGGAGGCTTGAGCCTTAATCAATTTCCTACGAATGAATTGGAACACTTCATCTCTATCAGTCAATATGGTGTCCACAACATCAAGGTGTGAAGTTCTAGCAATGTATTCTGGATAAGAAAATGGCTTGCGACCAAAAGCAACCTCATACGGCGTAGTGCCGGTAGCGGAGTTCCAGGATGTATTATGGGAGTACTCTGCCCAAGCCAAGAATTTGCCCCAAGTCAAAGGTTGATGATGAACAAAAGATCGTAAATATTGTTCAACAACTCTGTTCAGAACCTTAGTCTGGCCATCGCTCTGAGGATGAAAGGCTGAAGTCATCTTCAACTGAGTGCCACTTAAGCGAAACAGCTCCTACCAAAACTTGCTAATGAATAATGGGTCTCTGTCGGAGACCAAACTCCGTGGTACCCCATGTATTTTCACCACAAGTTCTACAAACAAAGAAGCCATAGTATGAGCAGTATGCGCCATAGATAACATTCCTAGATGCACTCCCTTGGAGAAACGATCAACCACGACCAGAATAACAGAGTTGTCGTGGTAAGGGGGAAGTCCGGTGATGAAATCAAGGGAGAGGTCCTCCCATGGGCGGTGAGGCACTGGCAGGGGACACAGCAGCCCCGCGAATTTCTTTGTTTTATATTTCGTGCACTGACAATCAAGACACGTGGCAATGAACTGCGTAACATCACTGGGAAGACCAGGCCAGTAGAAGTTCTCGGAAATCCTGATAATTGTTTTGGCAATGCCGACATGTCCTCCGGTTGGTGTGGCGTGGTACTCCTTGAGTAGAGTGGGGATCATTGGATGATCCTTGGGGAGCCAAATGCAGCCTCGGTGAAGGATCAGGTTATTGGCAATGGAGAAGTCAGAGTGACTAGCGGGGTTCTCTTTGATCGCTGCGCGCTACTGAACGTACTCTGAATGAGCTTCTAGTTGATGACGGAGTTCGTCCAGGAACGTGCAACACGAAACCGAAAGAAGCATGGTGAACGTAGGTTCTTGCTCAGGTAGTCGTGATAACGCGTCTGCAGCCTGATTATGAACACCAGAACGATAATGTATCTGATAGTCATAGCCCAGGAGCCGAGCTAAGTACATATGTTGCTCAGGTGTTTGAATGACCTGAGTAAGCAACTCCTTCAAACTTTGGTGATCGGTGAGGATGATAAATTGATGACCAAGCGGATATTGACGCCATTTTTTAATGGCCACAGTAATCGCGAACAATTCGTGGACGCAAGTGGATGAACAGAGAAGCTTTGGGCTAAATGGTCTGCTGAAAAATGCTATAGGATGTCCTTGCTGGGATAACACAGCACCCATCCCTACGCCTGAGGCATCTGTCTCTACTGTGAAGGGCAGGTCGAAATTGGGCAAAGTCAACACCGGAGCAGTTGACAAGGCACGCTTCAACGTATCAAAAGCTTCCTGTGTCTCCGTGGTCCATCGGAGAGGTTCCTTGGTCGTTGCTTTGATCAAAGGGGCTGCAATGGTGGCATACTTCTGGATGAACCTTCGATAGAACTCCGGAAGCCCGAGAAAAATTTGCACCGCCTTCGTTGTCCGAGGAGTAAGCCACTGCAGCATTGCAGCAATCTTGGACTCTAAAGGTTCCACTCCACGTATTTTTCCCTAATTCCAATATCAAGAGCGATAACATTCCACTGTAACGGAGGGCTTAATCTTCAAAGGATTGTCATATGTTGATCGCAGCCATTTAGATGTCTAGTTACACAGCTTGGAAGATTCTGCAAAAGAGGATAAATAATAACCAAAGCTTGAAGTGGAAATGCCCAAAAAAACAATAAATTACTACTAATTAATTGATTGTTACCATCTCCATATGATGCCATATTGAGAGGTCAGGAAATAATCTTTTGAGAAATTTTAGTGATATCATTCAAAGTGATTCCATCTAGTGCAATAGGTTTTGTTTATCGTTTGTTAAGTTACTTTGCAAGCTTTTTTTAATTGCAATATAGACTTAAAATTAAATTCACAAGTGAATTATGAAGAAAGTTGATTAATATTTATAATTAACTAATTACTATGATGGATGTAAAAAGATGGCACAACAGTAATTCTCAATTGTAGGTCATCTAAAATAATAATAATAATAATAATAATAATAATAATAATAATAATTGAAGTGAAAAATCATACTTATTCTAAAATTTCTTGTGCATGTGCCTGTCGAATCTCCAAAACAAAAAAGACAATTGTGAATTAATACGCAATGAGTGTAACAGAGCATGAAAAATTAAAATAAAATAAAATTAAAGTGAAAAATCAGGCTTACATGAAAAATTACAATAAAATAAAATTGAAGTGAAAAATCAGCCTTATTCTGGAATTTCTTGTGCATGTACCTGCCGAATCCCCAAAACAAAAAAGACCAGCTAGTGTAACAGAGCATGAAAAATTAAAATAAAATAAAATTAAAGTGAAAAATGAGAGGAACACTTAGTTCTTTAAATCCCGTGGTTGCCCTGCTCATGGTGACAAATTTGAATCACAGGAATATCCTATCACTTAATAATAATAATAATAATAATAATCCTAGGCAACCACGCTCTGGCTTAGTACATGGACAATTTTATCTTATAATTAAGATTTCTCAAAATATATTAGTAGCACAGCTGCACACGTAAGCATACAAGCCTAATTTTATACAGGAGGCATACTTATGACAAAAACAAAAAACCTATATGACCACGAGGTCTTCAAATTGATTACCTGACCTCACTAATCAAACCACTTTTCATAAACAAAATACAATAATACTGATTACTGCAGGCTTATAATAAATATTAAGATAACATTTCATATTAGATTAAACTTCTGCTATATTTTTAATTCCATTACAATATTTAAATTCCCTTTGGCGACATAGTACATTAGTTTTGCAAACATAAGGGAACAAATTAAAGCAACAGGTAGAGTCAATAAATCAAGATTCAAGAACCACAATATTTAATTCTATTTTGCTAATTTCCCTTTAGCGTAAGAAGCCAAGCAAAAGAAAAGGCAGCCTCTTGTCACTAATTCTATTATTATGAAGAAGAAGACAACAACTCCATGCCTCAGCTTTGACCTTTTGTAAGTTCTCCCATGCATTAATCTTGGATATATAAAAATGCTGGAATTTCCGAAACTATGTAAAGTTCACACAAAGATTTATTTGGAATGAGCATGAGACAATAATCATGTAGTATACCTCTGCCAGAAAAGAAACATTCAGTCAAAAGAGGAGAAAGAGCTATATATGTAAGACATGGATATAAAAATTGAAACTACTTTGCCAAAAGAGTGACCATGCTTAGAGAAAACTGTTTTGAAAATATTAAAATACAAAAGGATGGCAAAATCCCATCATTACAAATTTATCATCATAAAAGTGAAGTACATCAGGGTATATCTAAAGCAAAGCTTACTTGAAAGCTTGCTCATAACTGAAGAACTGGACAGCAGAATTTGCGACAATTATTAGTACCATTCCCTTTTGTTGGGATCCCTCCTTAATTGGAGATGTTCTAGAAAATTCTAGAGCCTTATAGAAAATTATAGAATTTTCTAGAACGTCTTGGAGAACTCTAGAGTAGTGTAGAACTCTCTAGAAGCTTGTGGAAGAATGTGGAAACCTCTGGAATATTCTAGAGATGTGTGGAACCTTTTAAAACCTTATAGAATAGTACGAAAGAGTATGGAAGAGAGTAGAAGAGTGTAGAGACTCCTAGAATGTGTGGAGCATTCTAGAGAATTAATCTCCACCCTAGGACAAGTAATCTCCACCATTCATTGTGGAGGTGGAGTAGTATAAATAAGGGTAGGAGCCTTCATTCCTAACCATCCAAGTAGAGAGCCTCTCTGAGAGAGAAGATAAATAGCTTGGGAAGTCTCTATCCTCAAGCTTGAGTAAGCTTCTTTGAGAGAGAAGATAAATAGGTTGGGAAGTCTATATCCTCAAGCTTGAGTGAGCCACCATAGGGTGAGTCAATCCAAGTAGAGAGCCTCTCTGAGAGAGAAGATAAATAGCTTGGGAAGTCTCTATCCTCAAGCTTGAGTGAGCCACCGTAGAGTGAGTCAATCCAAGTAGAGAGCCTCTCTGAGAGAGAAGATAAATAGCTTGGGAAGTCATAGCTTGGGAAGTCTCTATCCTCAAGCTTGAGTAAGCCTCTCTGAGAGAGAAGATAAATAGCTTGGAAAGTCTCTATCCTCAAGCTTGAGTGAGCCACCGTAGAGTGAGCCAATTTTGTAAACACATCCTTGTAACTCTACTATCATTTTGTATAGTGGAAGAATCTCCATATTGGAGAATTATAATCGTGTGCTCCCATTACTACCTTTAATTACTAAGTGTCTATCTTAAACTTTACAAAGCGGGAAAGTCTGAGTTTTTGCAACACCTTTGAACAGCCCATGAAAACCTTAAGTTCTCCATATATATTATAGACCTTGAATTGTTACATTGTATTTAATTCTATGTAGATAAATGGCAAAGGCACATCACATGTATGATATTGATACATACAAGCACAAAAGAAGCAACAAAAAAGGTAGCCTGTCAGATAAATGATCAGTATAATATGTGACTTGTAAAAAGATAGACATCTATACAAAAATTTGTCCTAAATATTTCTGGACTGTTTCTAGATCTGCAGTTAGTAATGCAAGAAATACTTTGAGCAATTTGATTAAAGTAACTAAATCAAGCTTTCCAAGAAAAAAGTCAAAAATTCTAAGATTTAGAATTTTTAAAAACATATTTTTGTGATTTGAAGATTTTTAATGATTAGGTTCAAGGTACGCAAAAAGGTTAGCTGCCAGTTAGAAAATTTTAAGTTTGAATTTATGGCAAAGAATCAAAATAACTGGAGCTTAATTTATATGCTAACAAAGGGTAAACGAAGAGCAACGGTAAAGATACAGTAGTTGGTCTTCTGCACAATATAAATTTAAATAACAAAAATATAATGAATGTTCCAATGCCAAGAACAGTAACCAAAACATAATGCTCCCATAGATCGTTCTACTCCCCTCTTCTCCAATTGTATCTCAGCAATGGAAAGATTCTCAACAGGCTTGGCAAGTAGTTCAAGAAAATATGTGTGTCAGACTATAAATCATTGCTTATATTTTCTGTATTAGCTGAGTTTTTTTTGTTCCCTCCCTTTGCATTTTCATTTGAGATGATCAAGTACCACAACTCATGGATAAATACCTTGTAAAGAGGAACTTTCAGGACAGCAGCACCAGCTTTTCAGATTGCAAGAGACACTGCCAATATGGCATTTGCTCAAAGCTAAAACAACAAAAAGTTTGCATTAGAATAATTTGAACCACATTCAAAATGCAAATTTCCAAACATAAAGCAAATATTGATTGTAGAATAACAGTTCCATCAGCCTTCTAAATCATAGATCCAAAATTACATGTTACTCTCCATAGCTACATTGTTCAAACACACAACCGTTAAAACAGGGAAATACTCATACAAATGTTTACAAAGCTAAGAGGAACACTTACTTCTTCAAATCCTGTGGTTGCCCTGACCTGCTCATGGTGACAAATTTGAATCAAGAGAATATCTTAGGCAACACCCTAGCATAGTCATGGTCACTTGACTTGAGTAATAATAATAATAATAATAATAATAATAATAATAATAATAATAATTGAAGTGAAAAATCAGACTTACTCTGAAATTTCTTGTGCATGTGTGTGCCAAATCCCCAAAACAAAAAAGACAATTGCGGATCAATACGCAACGAGTGTAACAGAGCATGAAAAATTAAAATAAAATAAAATTGAAGTGAAAATTAGGCTTGCATGAAAAATTACAATAAAATAAAATTAAAGTGAAAAATCAGACTTACTCTGAAATTTCTTGTGCATGTACTTGCCGAATCCCCAAAACAAAAAAGACCAGCTAGTGTAACAGAGCATGAAAAATTCAAATAAAATAAAATTGAAGTGAAAAATGAGAGGAACACTTACTTCTTCCAATCCCGTGGTTGCCCTGACCTGCTCATGGTGACAAATTTGAATCACGCGAATATCCTAGACAACACCCTAGCATAGTCATGGTCACTTGACTTGAGTAATAATAATAATAATAATAATAATAATAATAATAATAATAATAATAATAATAATAATAATAATTAAAGTGAAAAATCAGACTTACTCTAAAATTTCTTGTGCATGTGTCTGCCAAATCCCCAAAACAAAAAAGACAATTGCGAATCAATACGCAGCGAGTGTAACAGAGCATGAAAAATTACAATAAAATAAAATTGAAGTGAAAAATCAGACTTGCTCTAAAATTTCTTGTGCATGTGCTTGCCGAATCCACAAAACAAAAAGGACCAGCTAGTGTAACAGAGCATGAAAAATTAAAATAAAATAAAATTGAAGTGAAAAATGAGAGGAACACTTAGTTCTTCAAATCCTGTGGTTGCTCTGACCTGTTCATGGTGACAAATTTGAATCACGCGAATATCCTAGACAACACCCTAGCATAGTCATGGTCACTTGACTTGAGTAATAATAATAATAATAATAATAATTAAAGTGAAAAATCAGACTTACCCTGAAATTTCTTGTGCATGTGTCTGCCGAATCCCCAAAACAAAAAAGACAATTGCGAATCAATACGCAGCGAGTGTAACAGAGCATGAAAACTTAAAATAAAATAAAATTGAAGTGAAAAATGAGAGGAACACTTAGTTCTTCAAATCCCGTGGTTGCCCTGACCTGTTCATGGTGACAAATTTGAATCACGCGAATATCCTGGACAACACCCTTGCATAGTCATGGTCACTTGACTTGAGTAATAATAATAATAATAATAATAATTAAAGTGAAAAATCAGACTTACTCTGAAATTTCTTGTGCATGTGTCTGTCGAATCCCCAAAACAAAAAAGACAATTGCAAATCAATACGCAATGAGTGTAACAGAGCATGAAAAATTACAATAAAATAAAATTGAAGTGAAAAATCAGACTTGCTCTAAAATTTCTTGTGCATGTACTTGCCGAATCCCCAAAACAAAAAGGACCAACTAGTGTAACAGAGCATGAAAAATTAAAATAAAATAAAATTGAAGTGAAAAATGAGAGAAACACTTATTTCTTCAAATCCCTTGGTTGCCCTGACCTGTTCATGGTGACAAATTTGAATCACGCGAATATCCTAGACAACACCCTAGCATAGTCATGGTCACTTGACTTGAGTAATAATAATAATAATAATAATAATTAAAGTGAAAAATCAGACTTACTCTTAAATTTCTTGTGCATGTGTCTGCCGAATCCCCAAAACAAAAAAGACAATTGTGAATCAATACGCAACGAGTGTAACAGAGCATGAAAAATTACAATAAAATAAAATTGAAGTGAAAAGTCAGACTTACATGAAAAATTATGATAAAATAAAATTGAAGTGAAAAATCAGACTTACTCTGAAATTTGTTGTGCATGTACGTGCCGAATCCCCAAAACAAAAAAGATCAGCTAGTGTAAGAGAACATGAAAAATTAAAATAAAATAAAATTAAAGTTAAAAATGAGAGGAACGCTTACTTCTTTAAATCCCGTGGTTTCCTTGCTCATGGTGACAAATTTAAATCATGGGAATATCCTAGGCAACACCCTAGCATAGTCGTGGTCACTTGACTTGAGTAATAATAATAATAATCATAATAATAATAATAACATAATAATAACACGCACATATACATGGTTGAAAAAAAAAACTCAGCTAATACAGAAGTGTTCCTCTCATTATATTGGGCATAACTAAATAATAATAATAATCATAATAATAATATTACATTATATATAAAATATGTTAGTCTTGCTGGTATAAAGTTGGTTTAGATAATTATATTTGATTTTTGAAACCTATAATTGTTTATTTAGCTTATGAATTTATTGGAATGAGATTGGTTTTTTTAGTGAGACTTCAACGTATTTTTACAGGTTTTGATCTTATAGGTTGATTTTGAGATTAATCATTAATTAACTTTAGATTTAATAATATTTTAAACAGAGATAGCACAAAGATTTTCATTAAATAAGGACTTGAGGAAAGTAGGATGCAAAATGGTGTCAAATAATTACCTTCAAAAGCGAATTTACAGCAGCACACATCTCACTTCTAACAGATTTTGAGTTTTCAATCTCTGCATTAGATACCTCAAATTTTTCATGCAATTGTGCTGAAACACCAAGATGAAGATCAGGTTTTACCGTGTTCATCCAATCATCATGCTTAAGTCTGAATTCATGCCTGCACAAATAGATTCAGAAAATAGTTACTATATAATTGAAGACTTCCATAGTCATTATATAATTATGCAAATCCACAACGAGGAATAATATTTGAAAACAGAAGTTATGACATGGCTAAGCTGTGGTTAGATCAAACATTAGAAGCAAAGTTGTTGTGTATGTAAAATAATTCCAAAGAAAAGACAACCGACAGATTGAAAAGCGCAATATTCTTTCCAAACCAATGTTAACAAGAATTGAAAATTATGATAGTGTTTCCATATCACAAAGAATCTGACTAACCTTTGTAGGAATTGCATAATGTGGGCAAGTAATTTTAATGAGGAAGCTTTCACTTTGCTGTTTGGTTTCTGTTCAGAGAACCCCTTCAAGCTTGGAACTCTAGAACTAAAATAGTCCCCAAGATTTATATGCTTCAATACTTTCCCTAAAGACAATTGATGTTGAACATAAATTAATGGAGTGCAATTTCATGAATAAAGTAGTAGTTCAAAAAAAGAAGGATCATATTAAAAGAGCAAAAGAAGAAGAAAAAAACATAGAAAATGGACATACTTCCAAACCAATATTTACAAAGAACCAACCTCCATTCTTACAACACCAAGAAATATATTGCAAACAATATTTCCTTTCTCGTTTTTGGTAACCAAACCAAATTCTTATAGCAATAAGCTCAATTTTAAAAATGATATGTTTTCAAGAGAGTAAGCAAAAAAAAAAAAAGAAAGATTCATGGCAAGTTCATATCTATCAAGGCATAACAATCTCAACATATGCAGTGAGCTTAAACACATTTAGAATGTTTACACATACATATAGTAATTTTCTTGGTAACACCTCAAGTTTCCTTTTTCACACTGGACCACCTTTTAACATTAGCATCAAGAGCTTCTACTACCCTATGCATCATTTCTATTGTTCATCCAATCAGCCTATACCAACCACACTGAAAAACATTATGAGGAATTAACACAAAAATGTGATATCCTCCCCAAGTGAATCATGGATAAAGAAGAAGATAAAAGTCACACATGAATATTAGGCAGGAAAAATTAAACCTCTGCTGTACCAACAAACATGACCAGAGGAAAAGCAAGCATGCATAAATATACAACACCGTCACTGGAAAAGGATTATCTTACTCTTGTCACAACCAAATGAAACACTTGACAAAACGCAAACTGAAAGACAAATCGAGCTCAGCAAAGCCAGCAAAGAAGCAAAAACAAATTTGGAAAAATAGCCGAAAAAAGGCACACTCAACAATAACAGAACATCAATCAACCGCAAGTCTCCAAACAGCAAATATAAGAAGTGAAACACAAGCATGCATAATTGACATTCACATTCAGATTAAGATGTCAAAAGGGGAATGCTTGCAGATATATCTAATCCAGCTTCCTGCAACAACAATACACTTTATGATTTAAAATGTAAAATTGAAGTATGATATAAATAGTATAAATAGCAGCATACTTTTGGAGGCTCCAATAATTGTGTCCTCAGTTTTGCTATTTTTAATAATAATAATAATAATAATAATAATAATAATAATAATAATAATAATAATAATAATTAAACAAAACAAAAAAAAATAACAAAAACTAAGAGAGAGTAGAAAGAAGACATGTGCTTGTTTAAAACTTCATTTTTTTGCCCAACTCAACAAACCAACAATTTATTCTCTACCTCTTTGGGTTTTGCATACTAATACTATCATAAGCAGTTTTAGAGTGAGCAGAGGAAGTGTATGGCACCTATTCAAAATAAATAAAATTTATAATCAATGTCCAATTTCTGAAAAAAGTGTATGACACCTATTCAAAATAAATAAGATTTATACTCAAATTGTGACACAAAGGCACTCAATACCAAATAGGAATTGTTATTACTTTGTAATGCAATTTATAAAAGAAGCATTAGTTGATGACTTCAATTACCTGGTCATATTATGCAGAATTATATCAAAGTACCAACTGCACCAAAGATAATTATAGTCATAAAATTACAGGAAAATTGCTTCTTCTTCACCTGGAACCTGGAATGGTTAAAGAATAAATTGAAATTGAAGTCAGTCTAAGAGAAGCAACACAATCATTCAATTAAATTCATTCTGATTGAAGTATCAGTTCAGCGAATACAACTATTGATTTTCCTAAACTGTTTGAATCATTGTTTCCAACAAATCATAATGGAACTTAAATTATGCAGTTCAACATGTAAATGAAAGCTGAATAAGGAAAATAATAAAAAAGAAGCAAAAGTAGTGAACTAACCCGGCATTGAAGATGATGGGAGGAAGAAGGTAAATGAAGAGAAGATCTTCACTGAAGACAAGTATATGAGAGTTTTTTCCTCCAATAGAACATCTTTGGGGGACTACAAAATAGACCAACATGAACAATATCACTAATAATCTCAAGTTGCCAAAGTCAAACAAATATTACTTAAAATAACATATTATCAGTACTCTAAAATCTAAAAATTACTTCAGGGGTCAATCTAGAACATAGGACAACAACAAATTAAATGGACAATCAATCCACCTTAGGAGAAAATTATTGTTTAAATAAAGATCTATAACAATATTAGCGATCATGTTATTGACAGAGACAAAAACATAACTATGAAAGATGATATTATGTGATAAAGCAATAATGAAAAATGAAAGATATTGACTAACATTTTAAGGAGAATGATTGTAGAAAAAAACATAAAATTAAGAAGAATGGAGTGTCTAAAAATCATGACTGTCAAAAAATAATAAATCCAAGACAGAGAATATATTACCCAAGAAAAAGAAAAGAGAGATATTATTGAAAAAGTAAAGCATGCATAGTTTCATTCTTAAATACCATATCAGGCAGGATCAATGTCATAACCGGGAAAAATAACTATTAGCTAAGAAGAAAACATTCATAAGAACAAACAAAATTAAAACCTTGCAAATAGAGACAAATAGTAATGAAAAAAACATCCATAACAGCCAAAGGGAAAAAAAATTGTCTGCTGGATGCTTCTTCGTCAATAGCCCGGTAAGCGGGAAAATGAAAAAGGAATCAAAAACAAACTGGAAAAATCAGTACCGAAACAACTATTAGTTAAAAAGAAAACATGCATAAAAACAAACAAAATTAAAACCTTACAAATAGAGACAAACAGTACCGAAACAACATGCACAGTAGTAAAAGGGAGAATAATTTGCCTGCAGTCTTAAATACCATATCAGGCAGTCAAGATCAATGCCACAACTGGAAAAAATAACTATTAGTTTAGAAGAAAACATGCATAACAAAAAAACCTTGCAAATAAAAATAAATAGTAATAAAACAAATATGCATGACAGCAAAAGGGAAAAAACTTGCCTGTTGGATGCTTCTTGGTAGATAGCCCGGGAAAATAAAAAAGAACCAAAGACAGAGATGAAAAATCAGTAAGAAAAAATAAGTATTATTAAGAAGAAAACATGCATAACAAAAAACAAAATTAAAACCTTGCAAATAGAGACAAATAGTACCAAAACAAACATGCACAACAACAAAAGCGAAAAAACTCATCAGATGGTAAATTGGTAATCTTAAGCGCACTAATACAATCAAAGGCATAAAGAGAAAAAGACTATGAAAACTACATATCAGAAATGAAACCTGTGTAACGAAAACACATTATCAATGCAGATTAAAAAATTTACCACAAATAATAAATCCGAGACAGGCAATATATCAGCCAAGAAAAGAAAAGAAAAGAGAGATATTATTGAAAAAGTAAAACATGCATAGTTCCATTGTTAATACCATATTAGGTAGCCAAGATCAATGTCACAACCGGGAAAAATAAGTATTAGTTAAGAAAAAACATGCATAACAGCAAACCAAATTAGAACCTTGCAAATAGAAACAAACAGTAATGAAACAAACATGCATAGCGGCAAAAGGGAAAAAATTAGTCTGTTGAATGCTTCTTTGCCGATAGCCTAGGAGAATAAAAAGGAACCAAAAACAAAGTTGAAAAATCAATAAGAAAAAAGTAATTATTATTAAGAAAAAAAAACATGTATAACAACAAACAAAAATAAAACATTGCAAATAGAGACAAATAGTAATAAAACAAACATGCGTGACAGCAAAAGGGAAAAAAACTTGTCTGTTGGATGCTTCTTCGTCGATAGTCCGGGAAAATAAAAAGGAAGCAAAAATAGAGATGAAAAATCAGTAAGAAAAAATAACTACTATTAAGAAGAAAACATGCATAACAACAAACAAAATTAAAATCTTGCAAATAGAGATAAATAGTACCGGAACAAACATGCACAATACCAAAAGGGAAAAAAACTTGCCTGCAGGAAGCTTATTCGTCGATAGCCTGGTAAGCGGGAAGATAAAAATGGAACAAAAAACAAAGCAGAAAAATGAGCAAGAAAAAAATAACTATCAATTAAGAAGAAAACATGCTTAACAACAAAAATTCTCAAGAAATCAGATAAAAATCAGACCAACAACAATATATTCTAAAGCATCCAAAATCAGCAAGTTTGGAAGAAAGCTTTGTGCGATGCCTATCCATCATTAAGCGGAAAAATCAGGCAAAAATGGTGATTTACACCCGATTGAGACTACCTCCTTCATAAGCACTTGTAAGAGAAGAAAATAAGAAAGTAAAATGAATAAAACTCCTCCCATAAGTTAGATGAGACAACTTTTATAAGAGTTAAGTACATAAGTTGATACAAATAGGGTTTTAGGGGCACTTCAAATAGGCTCAACAAAACTAAATGCAACAGCTCACAAAAAGCACCAATGTAGAGATAATAATGGAAGCACATCTCACCAGAACATGTAGAGATAATAATGTACAATGCACAAACAGCACCAAGAAACCTGCAATTAAAAACCATCAAAACCCAATTGATTCTAAAGAAATCGGATAAAAGTTAGACCATCAATAAAATTATAAAAAAGGGAAGCAAAAGTCAATACTTTTCCATTCAACAAAAAATGGACAACAGCAAAGGGACCAAAAACACAGGAAAACGAAAACTTAACATGCATCATAACAAAAAGAAAAAATGCATGAGAAGAACAACAAGAAAAGAAAAGCAAAACCTCATTTGCCATCGAAAAAATGCACAACAACAAAACCAAGCATGACGGGAAGCAAAAGTCAAAACTTTTCCACTTAACAAAAAATGAACAACAACATAACAAAAAATAATTATTATTAAGAAGAAAACATGCATAACAACAAACAAAATTAAGACCTTGCAAATAGAGACAAATAATACCAAAACAAACATGCACAACAGGAAAAGGGAAAAAAAACTTGCCTGCAGGATGCTTCTTCGTCGATAGCCTAGTAAGCGAAAAGATAAAAAAGGAACAAAAAACAAAGTAGAAAAATCAGTAAGAAAAAAATAACTATCAATTAAGAAGAAAACATGCATAACAACAAAAAATCAATAGAAAACCAAAGCAAAAACTGGAAGTGAAGATGGAAGAGACGAACCACAAAAATGGAGAACAAAGAAAGCACGGAGGAAACCTCGAGTAGAAAACAGAAAATGGAAAACCTCAGCAAGGGGAAAACTCAACGGCAAGTGAAACTGGAAGAAACAGACCACAAAAATGAAGAAAAAAAAAAAGCAAACGGGAGAAGGTGAGGAAATGACGAAATGCAGTTCAGAGGAAACAATAGGAGAAGGTTGGAGAAGGAGGCATATGGAGCAGCCAAAGCTTGAAGCGGGTTGTGGCTGGTTGTGTTTGAATTGGAAGAGAAGAGAAGAAAATAGAAGAAGAAAGAAAGGAAGAGTCACGGGAGAAATAGAGAGAGAAATGGAATTAGGCATAGTAGAAGAAAGAAAGGAAGAGGCACGAGAGAAATGGACAGCTGTAGAGTCACGTGTAAATCTTAGAAAATTTACAAAATTTCAATTCTGTTAACTGCAGGGGGACACGTGTCACCACCTGGAGCATGGGCACAATAGACATTTCCATATACATCTCATTTATAAGACTTAGTATAGATTATGAGTCAAAACTCAAAACCAAAGCTTTTATCTTACCTAAAATACGTTTGGGGTCTAGTAAAATTTAAAAAGCAATAATTCAGCATCATAAAATATTTCGTATTAATTTGATTCCTATAAAAATAAAATATATTTTTTATAATTCTCAATTGTAACTTCATTAGATGGTTCCATTAGGTAAATAAACTTAATTGCTTTTTTTTTTAATCTTCCCAAACACACTTAGGAGATACCAAAACTCATTGTTGTTTAATATTTCCACCAAATCTTATTAGAAAGTGTGAGAATATTATCTTAAAAGTGAGAAAAAATTATAATTTTTGTGGATTTTTAATTGCAAAAAGTTGTTTAATTCATTTTGGGATTTTAACGACCATAAATTATTTAATTAATTTATAATCAACTTTTATGTGTAAGTTTACCAGTTACATTAAATATTACAGTTTAATAGAGTTATCACGAAGAATCATATCATAAAAATATGTTTTATTTTTATTTATACCAAATTAATTAAATTTTCTTATGAAAACTAAATTAATATTTTTTAAATTTTAGAGAGATTCCAAACATATTTTAGCCTTTTATTTATAAACATTTTGTTGACAAATAATAGTGAAACCTTAAAAAAATAGTGAGACTTAAACAAGCTCCGAAAAATTAAAAATTGCGGCAAAATAATTGTTTTTATTTTCAATCTTCATTTTCTAGCCATGCATATTCTTGTTTACTTTGTTTGACCTTTTTAACTTTCAACATAATTTGAAAGAAGACACATTTTCAACTTTCAGCACAATTTGGAAACTTCTCTTCTTTAAAAATTAAACTAGTATGCAACTCGTGCACAAGCACGGGTTGTTTGTTAAGTTACTTTGCAAGCTTTTTTTAATTGCAATATAGAATTAAAATTAAATTCAAAAGTGAATTATGAACAAAGTTAATATTTATAATTAACTAATTGTTGAAACTACATCATTCAGAAAATATTTCTCAAAAATTGTAAACTACAAAAGGTAGTTTAATGAGTGTCACTATCATCCCAATCCTTTTGTCTTCTAATTACAATTTCCCAGACTTTGTCAAAAGGTCTATAATAAAAGGAGACTTCATCTCCATGATCAAAGTCAGTTTCTACAAGAAAATCATACCATGGTTGAGCAATGGCTTTAGCAGCAATGCCAGGGTTGAGAGTTTCAACAGGCCATTGCAATGGAGGGCCAAATTGTCTTAATACTGTCATGTGATGGCCACAAGCATTAAGAGGTATTTCTGCAGATGGTGGAAGTTTCTGCAGATAAAAGAAAAGTAAAATTAATATTAAAATTGCATTTCCATCAATTTATCAAAAGTTGATAAATTTCGAGAGTGTTAATGTAAGTAATGTTAATTTACCAGGGGTTCAAGAACAGGGACCATGGCCTGAGTAATTTTAACACTCCAGATATGCTTTCTGCACAGATGTCTTGGTCTGCTACATGTTTGTCGGTGTAATGGAGGGGTGAAGTGTATGTCAAACTCGTAGAGATGATTGCATGCAAAGAAGTTGATGATGGTCGACTCGTATATTTCTAATTCTCTTATGAAGTTTTCGAGTCCATCTGCCAAATAGCATCTTGTTTTGTGCTGCCTGAGCTGTATTTTGTAGATGGTTCCATCATATTTGAGGTCAACAAACTGGGGATAGTATGGTGTCCATTGTTTATGGTAGAATGATGGAATTGGTATGATAGTCTAGGAAAAAAACTGAAAAAGTTTAGTGCATGTATATTGAACTATTATAATTAAAAAATATATAGGGGATGAAAGGATAGTAAAATATTACTTTATCATTGTGAAAAGCAGTCGTAAATTGCATGATCAATGTTGGTTGTATGATTGGATTATTCATCTGCTGTCAGAGATCCATTGTAATTTTTGTAGTTGAAGTGTTGAGATGAAGAAAAGGAGGAAATAAAGTTTTGCTGAGAGGAGAAGATTAGGAATGACTTACTTCAATTGATGTTGCTCAAGATGTGGGGCTCATGTTAGCGATGGCAGGAACTTGAAGTTTAATCTTAAAAAAGGGAAATAGAAGTTGTAGGAGAAGGCAGATTATAATGTGTTGTAGGGTGTTTTTGTAGTAGGTGTAGTATTTAATTCATGGTCCTTCCCGGTGCTCTAAGTGACGATAGATTTAATTATTTCTTCTTATGTTGGCAGTTTAGTGGGTATGCTAATAGTTGTGAAGTGAAAAGGTGAGAAAAATTGAAGAGTTTTTTATGGATCGATAAGCTCAACAGCGTTTGTATGGTATATTATTAATGGTGCAGTTTTTTTAATTAATGGACATGACTATTGCTGCATACATGTAATCAAAGCATAGCAAATGGGAATTGAATTGGAGTGGTAATGTTTTTTAAAAATTGCAGGTTAAATTTAATAATAGATATTTGGTAAATATTGGTAGAATTTGTAGGATTTGTAGGATTGGTTTATTTGTAATCAAACCATATTTGGTATATTTGTAGAATTTGTAGGATCTGTAGGATTGACATTACTTTATTTCTAAATTTGATTAATTTACTTATGAAAAGAACGATCATATGATGCGCAGTGGATGACGTTGACAGGAAATTTGTTGCCAGAGTAATGTTAAATATTTAGTTATTTTAGGATTGAGCTATTGTTTCTGCATGAAATAGGTTAATGGTATGATTTTGCTAAAAAGGAATGCAATTGAATATCTTTTGAATGTTAAGGAAAATTCAAATAATATCAGCAACACTGGTAGGCAGTTCTCATGATGCAGCTGCCAATAGATATTACCATTCAAGCAGACACTTGACGTCATTGCTAACCATAATTTTGGTTATATTTCTTATATGAATCAAGTGAAAAAAATATATAGTATCAAAGGAATTATTAATTTACGAAACTACTGAAAGTTAAAATAAAATTTCAACATTGCCTAGGAAAGTACTAAAAGTTAAAAACTCATTTGAATGAAGAATATATTAATTTAATTGAATATAAATTATTAGAAGGTACCATGTGCATGTTTGCTTTTCGTCTGTTAGTGTTTGTTGAGATGACCAAGCTTTAAATTTTTTGTTGCTTTTGGGTTTAGGGAGTGTCTCAGGGGCACTTTTATTGGTTCACCTGTATGTTGAGACCTTATCTTATCATCTGTTTTTATAACCACCGTTGCTCAGGTTTTTCCATTGACTACATCATAGATTTAGGAACAACCAATTTTATGCAGAGTTAGGGCACGTGCTCTTGATAAGATTAAGTCGATTGATGGATCAAAAGAAACTCTGAAACTTGTTGTAAGGATTACTGATCTTTGGTTCATTGGGATCCGTAGCAAGTCCAAACATGTTCCCTTGTCTGTCATCTATCTTGAGATGAAACCAACATTGGTGGGGTCAATAATAATGGAGAAAACTATTTTTGCAAAGAAGTTAATAACATGACATTATTAAAAGTAAGTTGAACAAATGGAATTTATAAGTCAAAGGTAGAATGATAAATTTATTTTGCAAGATCTGGATATAATAACATATAATATTTAACAGCAGTTGAGAAATATTCGGAAGAAATGATAAAATTTCTGTTTGTGCAAAATAAAAATGTAACTTATAAGTTTTTAAAGGCCTCTTTAAAAACTACATTTGTAGTTGAAGTCATACTCTTCTGGTCTTTATCATGAATAAGAATTTTTAATCCTTTCCTTGAGTTGACCCTTGATAATGCAACATATAATTGTCCATGACTAAATACAGGTTTTGGAAAATAAAGTCCAACCGTAGAAAGTGATTGCCCCTGAGACTTGTTGATTGCCATTGCATAAGATAGCATGAATGGAAATTGTCTTCTTAAAAGCTTAAAAGGCCATGGTGATTGTGAAGGTGGCATTGACATTCTTGGAATGTAAACATTATGTCCAGGATTTTTGCCAGAAATAATTTCAGCTGCAATAACATGTTTTGCTAGCTTTGTAACTATTAATTTGGTACCATTACACAGTCCCTACGTTTGGTCTAAGTTTCTTAGCAGCATGATAGGACAACCAATTTTTAGCTTGATAGAATGACTTGGCAAACCAAATGTGGTGAGCGAATTAAGAAATTCAGTGGTAATTGATTGGAAATGGAAACTGTCAATACTTTCTGATTTGTCTACAGCATCAGAACTTAGGTATTCCATGTGTTGACCTATCATATTTATTTGAATTAGCATGCAAAGAGTACAAATATTAAATACATTGTACTTTTGTAAGTTTGTTAATTGAGCAGACATAGATTTAAAGAAGTAGTGTTGATTGGATAATATATTCATGAATACCTGGAATCAAAGATAGTATATAAGCATTGGCTTCTTCCACTGTTTCGTTGGTTGAAGCTAATATTGCCCTGGATTTGAAGAATTCAGGATTATTGTGGTGCTGACATAAATCTGGGAATGTTGATTTGACGATAACATAAATTGAATTATCATATTGAGTTATTAATAGGTCATCAAGAATTTCAACTGTAGCATATCCATCATTTTGATGGTCAATAATTCCATCTCCAATGTCTAGAATCCACTTTGCAATTGTAGCAGTTTCTTGGTCATCAATTGATTGCAGATTGGCTTTTAAACGTATGTTTTTTGTCAGCCTTAATACTTCATAGCAAGACCATAGATATGATGAATTAATTGTTGCATTTATAATGTCTGAGTGGCTTCCTCTTGGAATGACTGATAGTATTTTTCGAAAATCTCCACCAAACACGATGACTTTACCTCCAAATATTTGATTGGAATTGTTTTTTTGTTGAATAATATCCGTTAAACTTTGATTAAGTGTTTCAAAACAAAATTTGTGAGCCATGGGTGCTTCATCCCAAATAATCAAACTTGTTTGGTTTAGCAAGTCTGCTAACTGACTTCCTTGATGTATGTTGCATGTTGAGTCTTCAAAGATTGATACAGGTATCTTAAATTTAGAATGGGCAGTCCTGCCTCCTGGCAGCAAGAGAAAAGCTATGCCGCTAGATGCAACCATAATGACAATTTGGTTGTTTGCTCTTAATGAAGTTGCTAATGTTCTCCATATGTATGTGATGTGCCATTATTTTCTCCTATTTCTTAACCCTTTTTTGCACCATTTTAAGTACTGATTAGTCTTAATTGTCAAATTAATTAGACAGTTTTATTATTTGGGCTCATTCAGCTAATTTGATGTTTTTAATCTAATTTCAGGAATTAATGAAGCATTGGGCTTGAATCCAGAATTGGGCTTGGACTTGAAGAGGGCAGACTATTTTATTCTACAAAATTAGATCTTATCTTATCTAGATATTATTTAGATTTGATCTCATCTAGATATTATTTCATCTAGATCTTATCTTATCTAGATTTTATTTTATTTTATTTATGGGCTTGGATTTAAAATAGATTTGTAAGCTTTGGGGCTGAAAAACTATATAACAGCACCAAGGTTCTAGTTTAGCCCTCTCTTCTCTTTCTCCTTTTTTTTGTTTTTGGCAATTCCAGTTCTGACTTTTAGTTTTATCAATAAAATTTCGTTCTTCAATCTATAATTTCGTTCTCTATTGATTAATGGAAGGCTAAGTCCCCAACGTTGTTTTCTCTTGAGGATCAAGCACAGTTCTCTTTGAGGTTCTATTATTACTGTTAAATTTTGTTCAGTTTTTCCTCTTCAATAATTAATCTGAATTTATTGCTATTAATTCATGCATGCTTAGTGCATGATTAATTGTCTCTGCGCTTAATTTACGTTCATGCTTAATGATCATTTATGAGTAATTGGTGTATGTGTTGCTTAATCACATAATGAATGCCTTATGTTAAACTTTGCTTAGTAATTTAATTTAGGGTTGGATTAAGTGGTTAAACTGGTAAAGGATAAATTCTCGCAACCTAGGATAAGAGACTTGCATGTGAATCAAGGGGAAGCAACATATTTTAATTCTGATAATTTCTAATTCAATTTTACTCGCTGTTTAATATACAAAAGCAAACAACCCCCCCTATTTTGTTACTATTTCTTACTATCTGTTATGAACATTTGGTTTATCATTGCTCGTTGGGAAACGACCTAGGATCACTTCCTAGTTACTGCATTTTAATGTTTATTTGATTCGGGTACGGCCTCGATCAAATTTGGTGCTGTTGCCGGGGAGCAGTGTTCAAAGGTTCATAATAGCTAGTGTCGTGTTAGTGTTTAATTCTTTCGTGTTGTGTTAGTATTGTGTTAGTATTGTTTAGTACCTTGTTATTTTGTTTATTGTGTGTTCTGTTTTAGTTTTTTTCTGTTCAGCGCCTCCCCTCTTTCAGTTTTAGTGTTTTGCTATGAATAGTGTTTTGCGACGGATTTAGCGACCACTTTTGCTGAATAAAACACTTGCTGAAAAACATGGTAGTAGTGGAAATCCCTTAGCGACAAATTTTAGAAACCATCCTTGCTGAATTAATTGAGATTTTTTGTTTTGGTAGCTATAGTTGTTATTTTGGGCTGAATTTTTTGTGGTCACTTCTTTTGATCCATATTTTGTAGGAAAAATAGTTGGAGCCCTTAGTTTGGTCAGATTTGAAAGTTCCAAAAAAGTAGCAAATTTGATTTTTGTCAAAACTTCAAACGGCCATAACTTTTGCTCCGGTTATCAGAATCGCTATTATTATACATGTATTTGGGGTAGGAAAAAAATTCCCATGCCGTGGCAGCCTACCATAGGCTGGCTGAGGTCTCCTTCTTCCAAAAATTGAGATTTTGTCAAAAGTTTTTTATTTTCCAAGTATTATTCTCTTATTTTTCTTAACTTATCATTTTTAGCTTCTATAGTTATACTTTGAATTTTTTTTTGAAAATTTTTGTGCTATCTTCTCATCATTTTCTAAGGTTGCTCACAAAATTTCAAGTCATTTGGATATCATTTAATGGTAGCTGTAGTTCAAACCTACATTGTTACTTGCATAAGAAGGCAAACTAGCTGTGCATGCTGAATGTAGTGTATGACTAGAGGCAATCTGTCTGACTTACAACCCCTTGATCCTGAGATAGATAGGACATTTCATAGATTAGTTAGGCATCATTTAGTAACTTTTGAGCATCCTGAGCATTCTATTAATGGTGATTTTGAGCATTATAGTTTTGAACATTCTGATTTTGAACATTTTGAGAACATGACACCACCTCCACCCCGTGAGAGGACTCTAAGGAAAATGGTTGCACCTGATTTCACCTACGAAAGCTTGTGCATCCAATACTCTGATGAGGATGTCCCATATGTTCTTAAAACTGGACTGATCCATTTGCTTCCAAAGTTTCATGGCCTTGCAGGTGAAGACCCGCACAAACATCTGAAAGAATTCCATATTGTCTGCTCCACCATGAAACTCCCAGATGTCCAGGAGGATCACATATTTCTGAAGGCCTTTCCTCATTCTTTAGAGGGAGTGGCAAAGGACTGGCTTTATTACCTTGCTCCACGGTCCATCACGAGCTGGGATGACCTCAAGAGAGTATTCTTAGAAAAAATTTCCCCTGCTTCCAGGACCACGACCATCAGAAAGGATATTTCAGGCATTAGACAACTCAGTGGAGAGAGCTTATATGAATACTGGGAGAGATTTAAGAAAATATGTGCCAGTTGCCCTCACCACCATATTTCTGAGCAGCTCCTCCTCCAATATTTTTATGAAGGACTCAATAACATGGAGAGAAGTATGATAGATGCTGCCAGTGGTGGAGCCCTTGGAGACATGACCCCTGCTGAAGCCAGAAGTTTAATTGAGAAGATGGCTTCAAACTCCCAACAATTTAGTGCCAGAAGTGATGCTATTGTCATTAGAGGAGTGCATGAAGTAGCCACGAATTCATCTTCATCAGCCGAGACTAAGAAGCTTGAAGGTAAACTAGATGCCTTGGTTAACCTGGTAACCCAACTGGCCATGAATAAAAAATCAGCACCTGTCGCCAGACTCTATGGTTTATGCTCCTCTGCCGACCACCACACAGACCTTTGCCCTTCTGTGCAACAATCTGAAGCAATTGAACAGCCTGAAGCTTATGCTGCAAACATCTACAACAGACCTCCTCAACCTCAACAGCAAAATCAGCCACAACAGAACAATTATGACCTCTCCAGCAATAGGTACAATCCCGGGTGGAGGAATCATTCCAACCTTAGATGGTCGAATCCTTCACAACAGCAGCAACAACAACCTTATTTTCAAAATGTTGTTGGCCCAAGCAGACCATACGTTCCTCCACCAATCCAGCAGCAACAACAACAACAGCCCCAGAAACAGCAAACAGTTGAGGCTCTTCCGCAACCTTCCCTTGAAGAACTTGTGAGGCAAATGATTATGCAAAACATGTAGTTTCAACAAGAGACCAGAGCCTCCATTCAGAGCTTAACTAATCAGATGGGACAATTGGCTACACAGTTAAATCAACAACAGTCCCAGAATTCTGACAGATTACCTTCTCAATCTGTCCAGAATCCCAAAAATGTGAGTGCCATTACATTGAGATCGGGAAAGCAGTGTCAAGAACCTCAACCAGCAAATGAACCTGCCCAACCTCACTCTACACCAGAAAAAGATGATGACAAAAATGTCAAGAGTAAGTTACCTAACAATTTCTATGCAGGTGACTCTAAAGAGAAGCAGCATATCCCTCTTCCATTCCCTCCAAGAGCAATTTCCAACAAAAAAATGGAAGAGACAGAGAAGGAGATCTTGGAAACATTTAGAAAAGTAGAAGTAAACATACCTCTGCTAGATGCAATAAAGCAAATTCCAAGATATGCTAAATTCTTGAAGGAGTTGTGCACTAATAAGCGGAAGCTTAAAGGAAGTGAAAGAATTAGTATGGGCAAAAATGTCTCCGCATTGATTGGTAAATCTGTTCCCTAAATCCCTGAAAAATGTAAAGATCCAATTACATTCAGCATACCTTGTATTATAGGGAACAATAAGTTTGGCAATGCCATGCTAGATTTAGGAGCTTCTGTTAGTGTGATGCCTCTGTCTATTTTTAATTCTCTATGGTAATTCATTTAGCTAATAGAAGTGTTGCCTATCCTGCTGGTTTCACAGAGGATGTCTTAGTTAGAGTTGGTGAACTGATTTTCCTTGTTGATTTTTATATTTTGAATATGGAGGAGGGATTTTCTAAAGGATCAGTTCCCATCATTTTAGGCAGACCTTTTATGAAAACTGCTAGAACTAAGATAGATGTATATGTAGGCACACTATCTATGGAGTTTGGTGATATAATTGTTCATTTTAATATTCTTGATGCTACGAAACATCCATCTAAAGATCTTTCTATATTTTATGTTGAAATAATTGACCATATTGTTGATGAATACATGACTGATCTTCATTCTAATCTGCATGTCTGTCACTCTTCATGCATTGAATCTGAATTTGTACTTGATCATATGTCTGAATTTGATGCTAAGAGTGAATCTGATTTTGATATTGATTACATGTCTGATGCTTTACCTCTTAAGATTGATTTTCTAAAGTCAGATAGAACTAACCATGTTTCAGGAAGTACACATACTTATGAATTTCTTTATGAGGTACAGGCTGAGAAACCATATCATTCTACCATTATCCAGCCGACCACACCAGAATTGAAGCCTCTACCATCAAATTTAAAATATGCTTACTTGGATGATAGCAAAAATTTTCCAGTAATTATATTTACCTCCCTTGTTGATGAGCAAGAGGAGAAGTTGTTATCTGTTCTCAAGAAGTATAAGAAGGCTATAGGCTGGACCCTGGTAGACATTCCTTGTATTAGCTCATCCACATGTATGCATCGAATAAATTTAGAAGATGGAGCTAAACCAGTAAGACAGCCACAGAGAAGACTCAACCCGGTGATTCTTGATGTAGTAAAGAAGGAGGTAACCAAGCTTTTGCAAGCTGGAATCATTTATCCTATCTCCGACAGCCAATGGGTGAGTCCCGTCCAGGTAGTCCCGAAGAAAACCGGTCTCACCGTGATCAAAAATGAGAAGGAGGAGTTGATTCCTACTCGGGTGCAGAATAGTTGGAGAGTCTGCATCGACTATAGGAGGCTGAACCAGGTTACCAAAAAGGACCATTTTCCCCTGCCATTCATTGACCAGATGCTTGAACGCCTGGCAAGTAAATCTCACTACTGTTTTCTTGATGGTTTTCTGGTTATATGCAAATCACTATTGCTCTTGAGGATCAGGAAAAAACCACATTCACCTGCCCCTTCGGTACTTTTGCCTATAGAAGGATGCCTTTCGGCCTGTGCAATGCCCCTGGTACCTTCCAGCGGTGCAGGATTGGTATTTTTAGTGATTTTTTAGAAAATTGCATAGAGGTGTTTATGGATGATTTCACTGTATATGGATCCTCTTTTGATGTTTGTTTGGATAGTCTGGAAAAGGTTTTGAATAGATGCACTGAAACTAACCTTGTTCTAAATTTTGAAAAATGTCATTTTATGGTTAAACAAGGTATAGTTTTAGGCCACATTATTTCCAATAAGGGCATTGAAGTAGATCCTGCAAAAATTTCTGTTATTTCACAATTGCCTTACCCCTCTTGCGTGCGAGAGGTGCGATCTTTTCTTGGTCATGCAGGATTCTACAGGTGCTTTATAAGAGATTTTAGCAAAGTAGCCCTTCCACTATCCAACTTGTTGCAAAAGGAGGTGGAGTTTGACTTTAATGATAAATGCAAAGAGGCTTTTGATTACCTCAAAAGAGCACTGACTACCACCCCCATCATCCAGGCACCCGACTGGACAGTCCCTTTTGAGCTTATGTGTGATGCATCCAATTATGTATTGGGGGCTGTCCTTGCTTAGAAAATTGATAAATTTCCTAGGGTGGTATATTATGCTTCTAGGACTTTAGATGCTGCCCAAGCGAATTATACTACTATTGAGAAAGACCTACTAACCATAGTTTTTGCTCTTGAAAAATTTTGTTCTTATTTGCTTGGTACTCGCATTATTGTTTATACTGACCATGCAGCTTTAAAGTACTTGTTGAAGAAGCCTGATTCAAAGCCTAGGTTGATCCGCTGGATGCTCTGGCTCCAAGAATTTGACTTGGAGATCCGTGATAAGAGCGGAGCACAAAATTTGGTTGCTGATCATTTGAGTCGGGTTGAACATGTGTCTGATGAGGACTCACCCATTCGGGATGATTTCCCGGATGATCATTTAAATATACTTTATAGTATTTATTATTCTCTTTCTACTCCCTGGTTTGCTAACATTGTCAATTATTTAGTTGCTTCTGTTTTTCCTCCATTAGCATCTAAGGCTCAAAAAGATAAAATTAAAAGTGATGCTAAGCATTTTATTTGGGATGACCCCTACTTGTGGAAATTGTGCAATGATCAGGTCATTAGACGCTGCATTCCAGATCATGAGACTGACTCAGTCCTACGGTTCTGTCATTCTTCTGCACCGGGAGGTCATCTGGGTGTTCAAAGGACAACTCACAAAGTGCTTGACTGTGGCTTTTATTGGCTCACCATCTTTAAAGATACGTGGAAGATTTGTAGCACTTGTGAGCAGTGTCAGAGAGCAGGAAGTGCACTTACATGGCGATAACAAATGTCTCAGCAACCTATGCTATTTTGTGAGGTGTTTGATAACTCGGGATTTAAGCTGTGGTATACGGGAAAAATCAGATCAAGAAATGGGGTAGGGATTATTGTGGACAAGGAGTGGAAGAAGGATGTCGTGGATGTAAGAAGAGTAGGAGATCGTATCATAGTCTTAAAATTGGTAGTGGGACAGGACACCTTTAATGTTATTAGTGGGTACGCACCTCAGGTTGGGTTAGCAGAACACTTTAAGGTAAAATTTTGGGAGGATCTAGAAGGGGTACTTCAGGATATACCCCAAGGAGAGAAAGTTTTCCTAGGAGGGGATCTCAATGGACATGTAGGTAGCGTGGCTAGAGGTTTTGAGGGGGTGCATGGGGGTTTTGGCCTAGGGGAGATGAATGGGGAGGGTAAATCCATCTTGGAGTTTTCGGAGGCTTTGGATCTTTCTATAGCCAATACATGGTTTAAGAAAAGAGAGGAACATCTTATTACTTACAAAAGTGGAGGGACATGTTCTCAGATAGATTTCTTCCTTATCAGGAAGTCTGATAGGAAGTATTGCTTGAACTGTAAAGTTATCCCGGGAGAGAGCTTGACTACCCAACATAGAGTTTTGGTTATGGATGTAAGAATTAGAGATAGGGCAAAGAGAAGAAGTCCTCTTGTAGCACCAAGGATCAAATGGTGGCACTTGAAGGGTGAGAAACAAGGAATCTTCCAACAAAAGATATGGGAGGGTTGGTGTGGACAATCACAAGGAAGTGCAAATGATATGTGGAACAAGATGTCCCAAGAGATTATTAAAGTGGCTAAAGAGACGTTGGGTGAATCTAGAGGATTTGGACCTAGGGGTAAAGAATCGTGGTGGTGGAATGAAAATGTTCAGAGCAAAGTTAGAGTAAAAAAGGAGTGTTTCAAGGAGTGGTCTAGGTGTAGAAATTCTGAAACTTGGGATAAGTATAAGATAGCTAGAAATGAAACCAAAAAGGAGGTGAGTGAGGCAAGAGCCCAAGCTTTTGACGGACTATACCAAGCTCTAGGAACCAGGGACGGAGAAAGATCTATATATAGGCTTGCTAAGGGTAGAGAGAGGAAGACTAGAGATTTGGATCAAGTAAAGTGTGTTAAGGATGAAGAAGGCAAAGTCTTAGTGCAGGAAAAAGATATCAAGGAAAGGTGGAAGGCGTATTTCCACAACTTATTTAATGATGGATATGGATATGACTCTAGCAGTCTAGACACAAGAGAAGAGGACCGGAACTATAAGTACTATCGTCAGATTCAGAAACAGGAAGTAAAGGAAGCGTTGAAAAGAATAAGTAATGGTAAGGCGGTGGGGCCAGACAACATACCTATTGAAGTGTGGAAAACTCTTGGAGATAGAGGTCTTGAGTGGCTCACCGAACTCTTTAACGAAATTATGAGGTCAAAACGCATGCCGGAGGAATGGAGGAGAAGCACGTTAGTGCCAATCTATAAGAACAAGGGGGATATACAAAATTGTGCAAATTATAGGGGAATCAAGCTCATGAGTCATACCATGAAATTATGGGAAAGAGTGATCGAACGGAGATTAAGAAAGGAGACTCAAGTTACTGAGAATCGATTTGGTTTCATGCCGGGAAGGTCGACCATGGAAGCGATTTATTTATTACGGCGGGTGATGGAGCAATATCGCATGGCCCAACAAGACTTGCACTTGATTTTTATTGACTTGGAGAAAGCGTATGATAGAGTGCCTAGAGAGATTTTGTGGAAAGCTCTAGAGAAGAAAGGGGTTAGGGTTGCATATATTCGAGCTATCCAAGATATGTATGATAGGGTATCGACTAGTGTTAGGACACAGGGTGGAGAGTCAAACGATTTTCCCATCTCAATTGGTTTACATCAAGGGTCAACCCTTAGCCCCTACCTTTTTACCTTAATTCTGGATGTCCTCACGGAACAAATCCAAGAGATAGCGCCGAGATGCATGCTTTTTGCAGATGACATAGTCCTCCTTGGAGAGTTGAGGGAGGAGTTGAATGAGAGGTTGGAAACTTGGAGACGAGCTCTAGAAACACATGGCTTTCGCCTAAGCAGAAGCAAATCGGAGTATATGGAATGTAAGTTCAACAAAAGAAGGAGGGTTTCTAACTCAGAGGTGAAAATAGGAGACCATATTATCCCTCAAGTCACACGGTTTAAATATCTTGGGTCTGTAATACAGGATGATGGGGAAATTGAAGGGGATGTGAATCATCGCATTCAAGCAGGATGGATGAAATGGAGAAAAGCATCGGGGGTGTTATGTGATGCAAAGGTACCGATCAAGCTAAAGGGAAAGTTTTATCGGACTGCGGTAAGACCGGCGATTTTGTACGGAACAGAATGTTGGGCGGTCAAGAGCCAACATGAGAATAAAGTAGGTGTAGCGGAGATGAGGATGTTGCGGTGGATGTGTGGTAAGACTCGACAGGATAAAATTAGAAACGAAGCTATTAGAGAGAGGGTTGGAGTAGCGCCTATTGTAGAGAAGATGGTGGAAAATAGACTTAGGTGGTTTGGGCATGTAGAGAGAAGACCGGTAGACTCTGTAGTGAGGAGAGTAGACCAGATGGAGAGAAAACAAACAATTCGAGGCAGAGGAAGACCCAAAAAGACTATAAGAGAGGTTATCAAAAAGGATCTCGAAATTAATGGTTTGGATAGAAGTATGGTACTTGATAGAACATTATGGCGGAAATTGATCCATGTAGCCGACCCCACCTAGTGGGATAAGGCGTTGTTGTTGTTGTTGTTGTTTGATGTCTGGGGTATAGATTTCATGGGCCCTTTTCATGTATCTTTTGGTTATGTTTACATTCTCCTTGCAGTTGATTATGTTTCAAAATGGGTGGAAGCCAAGCCCACTAGAACTAATGAAGCTAAGGTTGTTGTAGATTTTGTCAGATCTAATCTGTTTTGTAGGTTTGGAGTACCTAAAGCAATTGTTAGTGATCAAGGAACCCATTTTTGCAACAAATCAATGCATGCCTTGCTTAAAAAGTACGGGGTTGTACACAGGGTATCCACACCATACCACCCCCAAACCAATGGACAGGCATAAATTTCTAACAGGGAGATCAAGAGAATTTTAGAGAAGATTGTGCAGCCAAGCAGGATAGATATGAGTACCAGGCTAGATGATGCTCTTTGGGCACATAGGACTGCCTATAAAGCACCCATAGGAATGTCTCCTTATCGGGTTGTCTTTGGAAAGGCATGTCATCTTCCAGTTGAGATTGAGCATAAAGCATACTGGGCAGTGAAGACCTGCAACTTCTCTATGGATCAAGCTGGTGAGGAAAAAAAGATGCAACTGAGTGAGTTAGATGAGATCCGCCTAGAAGCGTATGAGAATGCCAACTTCTACAAAGAAAAGACCAAGAAGTTCTATGATAGCATGATAATTAAGAAGGACTTCATGGTTGGGCAAAAAGTGTTATTATATAATTCTAAGCTCGGACTCATAAGTGGTAAGTTGAGGTCTAATGTTGTTACTAAGTGGATTGATATAATTCTAAGTGGATTGGTCCTTTTGTTGTTACTAATGTTTTTCCTTATGGTACAGTTGAGATCAAAAGTGACTCCACAAACAAGAGCTTCAAGGTCAATGAACACTGACTTAAGTCATTCCTCACAAACCCTTCTTTAGTGGACGTAGTGGTGGAAAAGACTTCCTTACTCCACCCTACTCTTCCTCCACCATGACTTAGGGAGTTTTTCTTTTCCTATCTCTTTCTTTACTTTTATTATATTTGTCTAATTCTATTTGATGGTTTAATTGCTTTTAATCTTTTACTTGTGCTACATTGAGGACAATGTGTTGCTTAAGTATGGGGGGGGGGGGGGAGAGGTCTTTGGGTTTGGTTTGCCAGTTTTGTTAAATTTGGTAAGTTTGGTAAATTTTTTTAATTTGGTAAGTTTTGTGGGGTTTTAATTTAAAATTTTAGGGCAAATTTGTTTTGCATGTACAACCTTTGCATATTTTTCTTTGAATTATAGGATATGTTCAACAAATGGGTAATTGTTCTGAAAATAAAAGTCTCTTGACATTTTGTGAGTTGAAATCCTTGTTTTTCCTCTACATGTCATGATAGCTTTGAAAGCTCAATTTGAAAGTGATAAGTTTACCTTTGTGAGAATTTGAGCCATCCATCATCATAATCTTTTGGTGTGTTTTGCCCCATTGATTGCTTGCACAATAGCCTTGGCTTGATTCTTGTTGATGCTTCCTAATTCACATGCATATTTGGAAATGATTTAGGCAAGTTTGTTCTTATAAGCTTCTAGCCAAATGGACTTAACTTGAATTAATTCCTTTGATAGCCCCTTTGAGCCTATGTTCCCCTTTCTTTGTTTTGAAGCTCATTACAAGCCTTAAGTGAAAAATCATGATATCACCTTACCCTTAAGGAAATTTGGAGCTTTGGAATTGTTTTGGGAATAAGTTGGGAATAAGTGTGGGGGGTATGTTTCATTGGAAGATATAATTTTTGGCCATGCTTAATGGTTTATTTTGGCCATGCTTGATGTATCTGTATATTGCCTAGTTCTTGCTTTAATCTTCAAATTCATACTGTTAAAAAAAATGAAAATAAAAAAAATTCAATTGCTGCAAATTCTGCAAATTCGTACTGTTCAAAAAAAAAAGAGAAGAAGAAAAGAAGTGATGGAAGCTTGCTTGTGGAGCTTCTATGGAGGCTGGATCTTTGAGCTTCAATGAGGTCCTTTAATGGTGGTTTTCCACCATGGAGATGCAGCGGAAGACAAAGGAGAAGAGGTGAGAGGAGGCGCCATCCACTAAGGAATAAGCCATGGAAGAAGGAGCTTCACCACCAAGATGAGCCTTGGATAAGAAGCTTGGAGAGGATGCTTCAATGGAGGAAAAGAAAGAGGGAGAGAAAGAGAGAGGGGGGAGCACGAAATTGAAGGAAGAAAAAGGGAGAGAAGTTGAACTTTGAGTTGTGTCTCACAAGACTCTCATTCATCAAAGTTACAATAAGTGTTACACATGCTTCTATTTATAGACTAGGTAGCTTCCTTTAGAAGCTTTCTTGAGAAAACTTCCTTGAGAAGCTTCTTTGAGAAAACTTGCTTGAGAAGCTAGAGCTTAGCTACACATACCCCTCTCATAACTAAGCTCACCTCCTTGAGAAGCTTCCTTAAGAAGATTTCTAAAAAAGCTAAAGATTAGCTACACACAGCTCTCTAATAGCTAAGTTCACCTCCTTGAGATGAGAAGCTAGAGCTTAGCTACACCCCCCCTATAATAGCTAAGCTCACCCCCATGACAAAAAACATGAAAATACAAAAAAAAAGTCCTTACTACAAAGACTACTTAAAATGCCCCAAAATACAAGGCTAAAACCCTATACTACTAGAATGACCAAAATACAAGGCCCAAACGAAGGAAAAACCTATTCTAATATTTACAAAAGAGTGGATCCAACCTTGACCCATGGACTCAAAAATCTATCCTAAGGTTCATGAGAACCCTAGGGCCTTCTTTAGTAGCTCTAGCCCAAGCCTCTTTGAGTCTTCTATCCAATACCCTTCGGGGGTAGGATTGCATCAAGAAGTGAAGTTGAATAAATGAGGTCTTGTTATGAGGACTTGATTTGGGAGCCTTGGTTGATTGTGTTGATATTAGAGGGTTTGGGTTTACTACTTGTGCTTAATTTCCACTTATTCCCCATTGCTCCTCTATTCCTTTGGGATTTAGCTACTTATTCCATATATTTCTTCCCTACCTTGTCCTTGGCCCCATTACAACCTTTAAAGACCTTTTGATCCTCATGTGCATGTGTTTGTCAAGTTGCTGTCAATTTTAGAATTTTGCCAAGTCTATGTGGTGTTTGTTTTCATGGGTGCTTCGAGAGTAAACAGTAGCCTAGACACTTGAGAGATAGAGTGTATATCTTGTGAGGCTTTATCACTTTTCATTCTTGAGCTGATTAACTATTTTGCCATGATTGGTTTGCTTGGACAATTTTCACGAATGTCTTGACTCTTTGGATCTCTTCATGTTAGATGTTACCCATTCCTTTCATTCCTTGATGTTCATTGAGAAATATGTAAATGTTTTTGTTTGTCTTTCTTTGATATCCTTGGATTTTGTTCTTTATTTCATTTTGCCCAAGAGTGCAAAAGGCTAAGTATGGGGGGTTTTGATGTGCCATTATTTTCTCCTATTTCTTAACCCCTTTTTGCACCATTTTAAGTACTGATTGGTCTTAATTGTCAAATTAATTAGACAGTTTTATTATTTGGGCCCATTCAGCTAATTTGATGTTTTTAATCTAATTTCAGGAATTAATGAAGCATTGGGCTTGAATCCAGAATTGGGCTTGGACTTGAAGAGGGCAGACTATTTTATTTTACAAAATTAGATCTTATCTTATCTTATCTTATCTAGATATTATTTAGATTTGATCTCATCTAGATATTATTTCATCTAGATCTTATCTTATCTAGATTTGATTTTATTTTATTTACGGGCTTGGATTTAAAACAGATTTGTAAGCTTTGGGGCTGAAAAACTATATAACAGCACCAAGGTTCTAGTTTAGCCCTCTCTTCTCTTTCTCCTTTTTTCGTTTTTGGCAATTCCAGTTCTGACTTTTAGTTTTATCAATAAAATTTCGTTCTTCAATCTATAATTTCGTTCTCTATTGATTAATGGAAGGCTAAGTCTCTAGCGTTGTTTTCTCTTGAGGATCAAGCACAGTTCTCATTGAGGTTCTATTATTACTGTTAAATTCTGTTCAGTTTTTTCTCTTCACTAATTACTCTGAATTTGTTGCTATTAATTCATGCATGCTTAGTGCTTGATTAATTGTCTTTGTGCTTAATTTACGTTCATGCTTAATGATCGTTTATGAGTAATTGGTGTATGTGTTGCTTAATCACATAATGAATGCCTTATGTTAAACTTTGCTTAGTAATTTAATTTAGGGTTGGATTAAGTGGTTAAACTGATAAAGGATAAATTCTCGCAACCTAGGATAAGAGACTTGCTTGTGAATCAAGGGGAAGCAACGTATTTTAATTCTGATATTTTCTAATTCAATTTCTCGTTGTTTAATTTACAAAAGCAAACAACCCCCCCCCCCCCCCCCATTTTGTTACTATTTCCTACTATCTATCATGAACATTGGGTTTATTATTGCTCGTTGGGAAACGACCTAGGATCACTTCCTAGTTACTGCATTTTAATGTTTATTTGATTCAGGTACGGTCTCGATCAATATGTTTTTCCTGTACCTCCATATCCATATAGGAAAAACATGACACCTTCATTGTTGTTGACGACTTGCATAATTCTATTATAAATTCCTTTTTGTTCATCTAGGATCAGTAACAATTTAATGTTAGATGTAAATGAAGAATAATTAAATTATAAATTAAAAGATATAGATGGCAGCTATATTTTAGATATGAATACTTTTAGAAAATACAATTTATAATATATGAATAGATGTTCAAAGATATAGATGGCAGTCATGGATGTGAAAAGATGTTCAAATTCTAATCTAGTCTCATCCTTGTTGTAATTGAGCTCTAATAATATTAAGCTATTGTCTAGAGAGGGTGTAGAATTTGCATCCTCAGGACATGGCATTGGAGATTGTCTTTAAGTGATTTTTGATTTGCATGCAGTAGTTTTTCTATTTCCACCAATGTCAAATTTTTTAGATGTTCATCAGTAATGTGTAATTCTAACAAATGAGAAGCCAAATGGTTAAACAATGTTTATGTGTGATTGTATTCAAGATACAAATGGATCAAAACTAACTTGTGTTTGCTGTTGATTTTGTATAATGATATGCAATGTCGTCAACTAACCAATGCCAAGTTTGGTTCCAAAGTTCTTCAGGTTTGGTAATGGTAGCTGTTAATAGCATTATCACAAATAGTTTTCTCAAATAATTAGTTGTTCCCCAATCTTTAGTTTCTTTGATTGCTTCGACAAATTCTCTGTCATCTTGCAGAAAACCCATTGCAAAACATGTTTCTCTATATGTAGGATATAAAACAATTGCAACTGTTCTAATATCCTCAAATGAAGTAGGTCCTTTGGATGTAGTGAGCATCATTCTTAAATAAAATAATTCTCCTATGGTTGGTGGTACCCATATTAGCCTTCCAATCGTATGTCCTTTTTTTCTGAACTGCCATGATCTGATTTTTTGATTGAAGGTGAACTCTGAAACAAATTGTGAATAAGTCAGATTTTGGCCTTCTGGAAAACATTTATTGTTATTCATCCAAGCTAAGAATTTTGAATCTGAAATGCTTGGCTTTGATAGGATATCATCTATATCATCATCATCTTCATAAAAAACACTGTGTTGGCCTGGAAGATGGAAATTTAATCTCTCGACAGCAGGCTTTCTAGCATGTATTGGAAAAACAAAGATTCTCCAAGTAGCTTCACAGGGAGAAATGTATCTGCAATAAAGATTTGTTAATAAAAGAAATAGTGAAGATATGAATTATGTATGTTAAATCAATTTTACCTGCAATTAATATATTGTTTAATCTCATCAGTTTGAGTGCTAGGATTCTGAACTTCACCATTGTCATCATAAACCATAACTGCAGTAATTCTGTTATAACCTTTGTTTATTTATTTGAATAAATATTTGATGGAAGTACTTTGATTATACCATTCAATATTTATATGTGCTTGGTATTTTTTGAGTAATTTTGGATTGTAAGGTACTATGTATCTATTATCAATGATGACACCATTCTTTGAAATTGTTCGACCATCATTTCTTCTACGATAGACTGGATAGCCATTTGAATCTAAAAGAGTATGAGGCTGAAATATTTTAGGATAAAAACGGCTACACTTGCCTTCTTTCATACATGGAGAATGAGATTGTAGAATTCCACATGGGCCATGTACCATATGATTTTGCACCAATGTATAGAGTTCTGGGTCATCTTCATGTGAAGGTATTTCTGTTGATATTATTTAGTCAATTTCATCTGAAGATGGGTATTGATTATCTAGGTGTAAAAGTAGCAATAGGTGGATGTGAGGAAGTCCTTGCTTTTGAAATTCAATTGTATGCATAACTGCAATTGTTAGATTATAGTATTAATTGTGTAACAGTAATATAAAAGTATTGAACTTTGATATTATATGAAAAGCAAAAATGGGAAAAAATAAACAAGTATCTAAGTTTAAGGAGCAGAATAATAGCAAACTTGTAACTACTTTTCCAAGCAGGTGATTTTTTGTTAGGTCGGAAAGCATCTGTTCATACTTTAATTTGAAAATGCGTGAGATAATATCTGGTCTATCTGTTGCTTTCAGATTCAAAGGTACAAGTACTCTACGAATTTTAGGCCAATTTGGATTACATGTTAAAGTGATAAAAAGATTTGGGAAACCAACATGACTGCATATTGTCATACAATCAAAATACAGTTGATCCATGTAGCGTGGACTCCCAACAAATATTGAAGGTAAAATTACTCTTTTTCCTTTAGATAAGCCTTTGCTGGTCCCAGCATCCAATGATCCTTGTAAGCTGGAATATTTGTCAACTCTAAGTTTCTTTTGGTTGTGTCTGATGTAGCTAAGTCTTTCAGACTCAACCATGGTATATGCTTCAACAATGAATTGTAGGAATAGTTTTTTAGAATGCAACAAAGTTTGTGCTTCGTTTGGCCTGGACTGAAGTCTGTAAGCAAACCACTCTCTCATTGTTAGACGATTTCTCTTCCTTTTTTTGGTGGCAGATGTAGAACGGTGAAGTATGTCAGGTCTATACCCATCTTCACCATAAGGGAAGAGTAGAGGGTACTGCAGTCCTAGATATCTAGAGTGTAATTCATCTATTCTCTGTAATTCTCCATTCTGAGTTTCAACAATAATATCTCTTCTTGAGTTTCCATCAAAATCACCAACAATAAGAGCAACAACTTCAGCAACATTTGGTAGATTGTATACATGACCATCTGTTTCACGAGCTGCTACCAATTTTAATCTGACATTATCTACTTGACTATTTGCCAATCTATCCCTAGCCATCCTAAAACTTTTTGCATGGGCATTGTGTTGATCCAACATTTGACTTAAAGTTGAAACAATGTGCCTCTGAATTCCATTATGTTGGCTGGAAAAACGAATATTAAAATAGATCTATCATTCTAACAAAAGATGCTTTCTGAATGAGTATTTTTTATAATAAAAGAGAGAAAAGAACTACTACCTCATGGTATTAATTCAATTTTGAACTTCATTTTCTGTGTCAAAAATATATAATTGTGCAAATTTTGGTTCTTTTCCAGGCATTGGTAATAGACTGCATATCCGATGGCATAGTTGACCCTAAATTCTAATTATGGAAGGTCCTCTCGATTGATTAATTGATTTGTCTAGCTTAATACCAGCAGAAGTAAAGGCAAACATCATGTTATATGTTTGTATATTATGCTGATAATTTTTACTATTAGTTGTATTATCATCAAAGATAAGTTGTTGAAGATCTTTTGGTGGATTTTGTAATAATGAAAGTTCAATTTTGCCATCTCCACAACATAAACTGAAGCTTGGGCTTGCACAGTTTTATGTTTTGAAATTCTTTCATTATACCACATTTTTGCATTACAATGTCTACATTGCATGAGTTGGTCACCAAGTTCAGAATAGCCTGAAATTGTTTAATAACATAGTCCCACATGATGGTAGCAATTGTGAAAATTAATTTAATAGGATATGAATTGCTATGATTAACCATAACTCAAGACTATAATTATTACCTTCAGCGTTGATTTGAGGTTCATTAGCTTTGGATTGAAAATTTTCATTATCCATCAAAAAATTAGAATCAGATCTTGTAAAAAATTTAGTAAGATATCCTTCCCATATTTAATGTTCGAACAAAAGATGAAGTAAGCGTTTCTTTTCACGATACCTTGTGTGGATTCAGAATTTACATCTTCTAGTGAATCAGTTGGCAGGACTTAAAAATACAGACAAATCAAAGTTAAATTGACTGAGGTAATATAATTTTTGTTAACATAGTATGTATAATTTCTTACCATCATATTTTGTATACTGCAAAGTAGTGTCTATAGTTGTGTGCAAAGATGGCCGAGGCTGAGGATTTTTTTTCTTGCATCATATGTTTCCTGTTGATCCTGGCTTTTACTTAATTAGATGGGTTTGCATGTCCGTCGTTCTGCATGTTGAAGATTGATATTGATGAAGTTGGTTGGGTTATAAATTAAGCTGCATATATTTATTAAATGTTGTAAGAGAATATTGATTAAAATCTATGGCTCGTGGAACAAATTTGGGAGATGAAAGAAATTAGAAAATTGAGAAAAATTTGAACTTCAATATTAATAGTTCGAAAAATAATGTCATAGGCGAATATTACTTTAAATCTCTAACACATCAAACAAATCTTGAAGATGATACTAATGGGAAATCAGGGACAAAACTGTAGCTTAATTTGAATAACTTGGAAAATGGACCATATAAGAATGATGACACTTGAATGTGGAAATATGGCGTCTGGGATTCATCGAAAATCTAAAATGAAAGATGTTGTATATAGAAGAGTAGGTTGTTAATGTAGAGGTAGCCAGTTGATTGATTAGCATGTATAAAAGTGAGCATTTACAATTCAACCATGAATAAAAGATGGAATAGATAGGTCAAGACAAAATTTAATGCTCAGATTTTTATACCAAACACTATAGTGGATTCGGTAAATTAGACTTGCATATATAATAGACGTAGTAATTTAATAAAGAAATGTCTATTGACATGAAGTAAGAGATAATAAATATAAAATCTGGAATTTAGCAATGTGAGGAACTAAAACTATAGTCAAGGATTTACAACTGGAAATTTGGTAAAGAGCATATTTCAATTAAGTGTATATTTAACAACAATATCATAGAATTATGCTGAATATGAAGTAGTAGGTGGTAAGAGAGAGAGTGTGTGTGTGTGTGTGTGAGGAGTGTTATGTGTTGTAATGTTAATGAGCTCAGACGTAACAGTGTTACAGCATCCTATATCCTCTTCTCTTTCCCTTCGCTTCTTTTCTTTAGCTTTAAAAAAGCAAAAGCAAAAGCAGTGTTTGGATAGAAAATGCTTAAGCACGGACCGTTTCACAATCCAGTTAAATTTTATTATTTAGTTTCATCTGAGAGAATATTGATTAAATCAAAACTGGCTTAGGTGTATAAGACCTATAAGGATAGGCTTAAATAGTAATTTTCTAACATGTAATATATGCATCTATTCCACTGATTAGAATAACTTGTAATTAATTACAAAGTTAATAAAAAGTCTATTTTTCATTGTAGAATGTGAACTCATGTAACAGTTATGTTAAGCTGCATCATTTTGTACAATGATGAAGAGGATGTAGCACATGATTTTCTTATCGGGGATCAGTTCTATTCCCCTAGTTTGCAATTTTTTTGGGATCTATACTTTTTCATTTTGCAAAACAGAAATAAAATTAAAGCTAATGTGTAAAATAAAATAGATTAAACATTTATAATATATTCAATGTTCAAAGTGAAATAAGTAAAAAAGAAAGAGACCATCCAGTTGACAAAATGTTCATAAAAGACAAAAAGATAGAAAAATCAAAGTACATAAACTGAATCTAATAGTCTCAATTCTTTTTTCGGCAGATGACAATTTCCCATATTTTGTCAATGCTCTTGTAATAGAAGGAGACTTCATCACCATGAGAGAAATCATTATCTACAAGGAATTGATACCATGGTTATACGACATATTTGCGCCCAACTCCACTGTCAACCACCACGACATTCCACTGTAATGGAGGTCCAAATCTTCTTAGAATGGTCATATGTTGACCGCTGGCATTTACATGTGTGATGGCACAGTTGGGGAGTCTCTGCATGGAAAAAAATAGTATGATATATAAGCACAAATTTGTAAGCAACATTAAAGAGGGAATGAAATAAAGATCAAACATGCATTTGTTTTTGCATGCCAAGAATTTAATGATCACAGATTAAAAATTGATAAATCTTTTCTGAATTCGTTCAGCCCTTCCGCAAAGTAGACTTTTGCTCGATGCTGTCTTAGCCTGATTTGGTATGTTGTTCCATCATATCTGAAGTTGACAAACTCAGGGTATTCTAGTGCCCATTGTTGGTGGTAAAAAGAGGGCACTTCTATCATGTCCTGCAAAAAATCATAGCAAGAAAAAGAATATGAAACTACATGAAGAATAAAAACAGTTGGTATATAACATTACCCTATCATTGTGGAATGCTGCTGTGAACTGCAGGATTAATGGTTTTGTATTAATTGGATATTTAAAATATATGGAGAATGACAACAACATAATAAAATTAATGAATGTATCATCGAATGACTAAAATGAAATACTTCTAAAGTTAACAAATATAAAAGTTGTGCATTATTCTTACTGCTGTAAATGTGCTTATAATCTTTTGGATCAAATTTTCAGGGTGATACTCATGCCTAACTTAACAGGTTATATAAAGTCTATTTTGGAATTAAACATTGAGATGAAAACAGGTTGCTGACATAAAGTAGCTTTCGACTGGAATGCAGATTAACAATCATAATAGAAAAGCTATAGCCAAGTTTTGGGATTGTTTTGGTTTGTCAGAAAGTAACCAAAGTTAAAATTTGTTGGACTATGTCTATTTTCTGGTTTGGTTACATGTTAGATTTCTCATATGATAAAATAGAATAGGACTATGATTGTTTTCTGGTTTGGTCTAGAATTACCATGTGCAACTATTGTTGAACATGAGAAATCAATATAGGTCCAAATTTTGAAGTTAAGCAGCATAATTCGCTATCCATAAACAATTGAGGTGAAGAATAAGTCTCAAAAAAGGATTTGTAACATGATAAGACACTCAAAGTCATGAAAAAATAGAACAAATAACAATCCTAGCAGGAGAATATTATATTTAATTACTATCTATTAGTGGTATATTACAAATTAGAACCAATATATAGTACTATATTGCAATTTAATATCAATAAACAACGCAAATAACAAAGAAAATTGGCTATTTGTTGTCTGCCGGTCAAAAATTAACAAAACAATATTTGTAACAGCTGACAATATTAATGAGTCAAAATATATCTATGCATGCGTTCAAAACATAAAGCAAGGAAGAAGCCTTAGTTTGATAGCTAGAACAGAATAGCAGGAGACAAAGAAAACCTAGGTATGAACTAACAAAAGTCGTGGAGAGGTTTTAAACTGGGATTATAATGTTCGAAGTAATTTGAGAAAATAAGTGGGTTATTGCTTTTACACTAACCTTGCTTGTAGCTGATGATGAGTTAGAACTGGTGCTTGTGTCCGTTGAGTCAGTCGATAACTCTGAAGCCATCCTTTGAGCTGTTTCAGTGTTTTTTCTCAAAGGAATGAAGAGTGAATATCTGCAGAAGAAGTGCAATGTGGAAAATAAATATTGAAGTGACACAGTGGTTGGTGAAAATGTGTAAGTCGCTGAATACGAAGGGGTTTGAGAATTCTTGAGTATTGAATGCAGCATGGGAAGATTGGACGTGGAGAGACATTTGAATCATTGTGAATGTATCTGTGGTGTTGCAGACAGCCAAAGTGTTTTTTTTTTTTTGTTTACTGAATGTAACAACCAATATTGATATTTATGAAAATGCAGGGAAACAAATGTATCAGGAAAAAAAATCAGCATCTATTTAATATGAGAGGTCTTAACAAAGTAATTATATATATCATAAATATATAATTTTAGAAGGTAAATTTTTTGGTATCAGGAAATTTTTTTTAACCAAATTAGATGATTCTTTAACTATACATATATGCTTATCAATCTTGAAAAAATAAGTGTGACCTGCAGTTGATTCTAACTTTTGTTTTGATTAAACGCAATAATGGAAATTGGGTGTTAGTGTAAAATTGCTAAACTAATTAGCGTTGGTTAAAATTAACAAAGTTCATGAGTTTTTTGGTTCCTTCTGGGTTTGCATGTTTGATTAACAATTGAAAACATAGATAAAAAAAAATATGTCAATGCATATGGTCGTGAATGACTCAGATGTAATTACTTGTAGATAGAGACAAATAAAAGTAAAATAGAATCAATTAATCTGGAAAAATATATTTTGCATGGAAAATGTTTCATGTAGTTTTTTAGTATGATAATTCCTACATTGTGAAGTAGAATGCATAGTTGTCTGTTATCTATGATACATTTGCTCTTCATTTTGTCCTTTGCTGAATTAGGCCTCTGGTGAGTTGGTGCTTTTGCATGGTGTGAATGACAATTATTGACTTGACAGAGTTATAAATTAGGAAGAATATGGTATAAATTGAAGCCCTGAGACTATAATTCAAGATTAACAGCTGGGAAAATGGGCCACACATACAGGAATCATGACACCTGCATGTAGAGCCATCGGTGCCTAAGACTGATTGGAAAGGTAATTAATATGAAAGATGTTGTGTGTGCACTACTAGCTTGTTAATCTAGCCTGTGAATTTTTTTTAATCACGTATATAACATATATTATTCAACTTGATGGATCTCTTTTTTTGTCTTCAAAGGATGTAGAATAAAATATTAGACAAATGTTGGTTTTATCGCATCATGTGCTATTCTAGAAATGGTGCATCAAGACTATTTACATTAGAAGCACGTGACAATTGAATCCAATTCTTGCCATGATATGATATATGTAATAGCATGGTAACAATCGATCGTATTTCCTTTTACACATGCCCACAGGCTACAAACGCGTCACAGATTCCATGACTAACTTAAAAGGAAAAGGATGCAGTGAGGCAATCCCATGACACAATTCTTCCAATTAACATCAATCATGGTCATAATCAGGAGGATGTAGCACATGATTTTGCAATCGGCTTCAGAACTGATAAAACATAAAGCCATATATAACATGTTAGAAAATCACTATCAATCCTAACAGCCACAAGGTCAAATTCCTTCCCCAAAAAAGCCACTTTAATTAATTACTATACTTCAGTTGTGTATATCCACGAGGAATTTGATGAAAATAGGAAGACTGATGGCAAATATAATCGAGATCCGACAATATTAACAAACAAAATAAGCCAAAGCAAAAAAAAAAAGCTTCTTCATGCACCTTAGGAACAGATAACATAAAACAATGTTCCTGAAAAGATAACTTGAAAGCAGGCAAATTCATTCAGTTGCAGAAGGTCTTGCTAGTTTGTTAGAGGAAAGTTGCGCGGGTGAAATCTCACAACTTCTTGCTTTATCATCCAATTCATCAGTTGATAAGCGCTTTGTGGGTGTTAATGGAACCCTTAGAAGTGGGTCATGATCTATTGTCACTGACACAAATTGCTGCATAAAAAATATACTATTTAATAAGCTGAATGCAAAGTTGGAATGAGCCAAATTTCTATTTTTCCTGAGATGATACCAAAATATATCAGACCAAAAGACACAAGAGCAATCTTAGCTTACAGATTCAGCTTGTGTAGGATCCGTGCACTCAACCACTAGACTATCCATCTTGGAAAATGGCTGCATGATATATAAATTGAGACTAACCAAACACATTGAATATATTGCTATTATGACAACAACTAAAACCCAGGTGGCAAAAAGTACCTCAGTATCAGCCAGCATATCCAGCACAACATTGATCAAATCTAACTCATTTGAATATTTAAGAACAACAGCATTGCCAAACTTTGGCTGAACCTTGACTTTAAATGCAAGAACACAACCTAGCAGCCTATCAAGGGCCTGAGGAGAAGCGTCTAAATCAACATCACCACCCTTGTGCAACAAAAAATTCAATGACTTAATATCCACAATGAAATTGGATAGCAAATAAACAAAATCTGATTGTAAATTTACATACTTCCATTTTTAGCCTGTTAACTTCATCCACTGATTGGCAAATCAACTCTGCACATTCACGGGCCTAGAGCAAAAATTTAGTATCTTTGTCTTTGTCTTTAACCATCACTTCAATTCGATACCTCAAGACAGGTTTATCATTGTGTTTGCCACATCCACATGTGAATGGCACAACGTCTATGTTAGTCTTTTTGTGGCATTGGCTACAAGCTGGGTAACACCATGAATGATTATCCATCACTATTTTTGTAATCATGTCCACAGTAACACAAACAATTTCCTGCACAAATAACACTGACATCAAATTTTGCTCAAAGCGATCATAGAATTGAATAAATCTAGCCTAGTTGGGCTCTTAATTCCCCAGGTCAACGGTGAATATAAATAAGAGCATGACCTCCGAAATGGCATTAATTTGGAAAATGCTGCTTCAGCCTTTGAAAGAAATGCATCCTTCGATGATAACTGACTCGATCCTGAAAGATGTGAACTGGTTCGGCCAGGAGGCGCCAAAACTTATTTGACCTCAAATCCTGAATCAAAAAGCCTATAGGAATAGAATAAATTGAAAACCGTAGTGAAAAATAAGCAACACAGTTAAATAAAAAAATCTATAAATACAGAAGTAACAACATCAACAAAAGACCTCTCACTGAACTCTTGTATTTCCAACACAAGTTCATTGATCATTAGTTTTGAAGCTTTCAAAGAATTACTCATTGAGGGTGGATATGATCCAAAAAGAGCACGCATCATTTAATGAGCATTAGAGTTCACAAATTCCACATTAAGCCTACCCTGCCCTTCTTTGATTCTGGCATGTGTCAGAAGGATAACAATGGGCCTAGCATCTTCAAAGTCATTCAAGTAAGCTAAGAACTACAAGCAGTAATTTTCCCAAAGAGTGCAAGATAGTACTTGGCCACTATCAGAAACAAACAGCAATAAATGTATCAGTATATCAACTTATAATGTTCACAAAATACAAATAACAATTACACGGATTTAAAAAAGTCAAATTGTAGAACATAACCTCAAGTCCTTGATTTTGAATACAACCCTGGTATTTTTTTAGGAGAGATGCCGAAACACCACTTCATCAACCACACCAATAATATCTGAAGGAAGCAAAAAAAAAAAGACATGTCATTCTTAAAGCCATACATTTTTCGATCAAAATAAACGTGCATATTGCAGGTGGACCTACCAACCAACAGGCCAATTTGAAAATCACCAGCAATGACATTAGAAAAATCAGCAAATTTAAATTTCCTAAAAGGAAATTGGATTGCCTAACAACAGTAACTCCAGTAAAAGCTAATTTATATTGATGATCACAGACTTTGAATTGACCATCATTCTTCAACACTTTAAAATTATGTATGACATAAGTAGAATTTTCCTTCAAATCAGCTTTCCAAGACTTTAGCTGATCTTGTTTACAAACAACATGGATTCCATCTCCCTATAACATACAAACCATATGAATAGTTGGTTGAATGGTCAATAATATAGCAATACAAAGAGTCGGCAAAACCATACATCAGAATTAACAATAACCATTTCAGCCTATTCAGACTTGCTGGGGATCCCAATGAACCAAAGATCAGTGATCCTTATAGCAAGTTTTAGAGTTTCTTTTGATCCATCAATCGACTTAATCTTATCAAGAGCACATGCCATAACTTTGCATAAAATTGGTTGCTCCTAAATCTATGATGTAGTCAATGGAAAAACCTGAGCTACAGTGGTTATAAAAACAGATGATAAGATAAGGTCTCAACAGGTGAACCAATAAAAGTGCCCCTGAGACACTCCTTAAACCCAAAAGCAACAAAAAATTTAAAGCCTGGTCATCTAAACAAACACTAACAAACGAAAAGCAAACATGCACAGACATCCAGGCGTGTTGCTGCAAAAAGAATATCTTACTCCTGTCACAACCAAATGCAACACCTGACAAAACGCAAGTTGAAAGACAAACGGAACCCACCAAAGTCAGCAAAGAAACAAAAAAACAAACTTGAAAAACCAGCCGAATGAAGAAACACACGTGGAAAGCCAAACTGGAAAAAGCAGCCGATGAATCAACCTTAAGTCTGGCAACAACCAGTAAGGAGTCAAAGGCAAGCATGCATAAACATACAACAACTTTGCTGCAAAAGTATTACCTTCACTTCCCGCAACCAAACCGAACAACAGGGGAAAGCCAAATTGAAAAACAAAACAAACTCAGTCAAAAACAAACCACGAAAGTTAGCAACAAACCAAAAAGAAAAATCGACAATTACACAAAAAAGGTAGAAAAACAAATGCGATCGCTGCAAAAACTCACAGATTAAAATGTAGGATCAACCAAAAGGCAACGAACTTTGTAAACCCAAAAGCGACAAAAAACCTCATAGTAAAGAAGAAGATAAAAGTCACACATGAATATCGGCCATGACAAATTAAAGCTCTGTTGTGCCAACAAACAGGAACAGAGGAAAAGCAAGCATGCATAAATATCCAACACCATCATTAGAAAAGGATTATCTTACTCTTGGCACAACCAAATGGAACACCTGACAAAACGGAAACTGAAAGACAAACTGCACTCAGCAAAGTCAACAAAGAAGCAAAAACAATTCAAAAAACAGCCGCAAAAAGGCACACTCAACAATAATAGAACACGAATCAACCTTAAGTCTCCGAACAATAAATACAAGAAGTGAAATGCAAGCATGCATAAACAAATAACAATGTTACTACAAAAGTATTACCTTCACTTCACCCAACCAAACCAAACAACGCAACAAACCCAAATTGTGAAACAAACCCAACTCAGCCAAAAACAAAGTAGGAAAGTTAGCAAAGAACCCAAAAGAAAGCTGGAAAATAGCTCAAAAAAGGCTACAAGCATGGCAAAAACAGCCATGCAAATGCATAACATAAAAAAAAGTCATACCTTAAAATGCAGAAGAAATAGAACCAAAAAACAAAGTAAAAGGAAACAAACGAAAATGATACAAAGCACCACTCGAAAACCAAAATCTCATAATGATACAAAACATCAACCCAAAACCATAATAACCGGAAAGCTTTAATCATAAAACCACATGGCTCACCAAAAGAGTGACAAAGCAACACATAACACAAAACCAAGTCAAAGCTGGAGGGCTATAAAATGATCAAAAAGCCAGGAAAATGAACACGTGTCAAGCTTTTAGGCATGTATACATTAGTAATTTTCCTGTCCTTCTCTTTTAATATATAGTATATAGATTTATATTAAATAAAATAACAAATGATTTAAAAAAGAAAAAAAAAGTCAAAATACATTAATTTGTTTCAATTTTTTTCCATAAACTAGGTGAACCAATTCGAAACTAAAACATGTATGTACCGTTGTGTAAAGCTAATAAACATGTCCTAGTCAGTCCCACGAAAATTTCATGACAACTATTTAGAAATAGGACTGACTCATATTATTAATATTAATATTTAATATTAAATATATAAATTTGAACTAATAGTGCTTTGAGCCGTCCCATCATTTCAGCACCCTGTTTAATCTTGTCACTGTTTTTTCTTCTACTAAACCACTGAGAGACTTTCTTTGCCTATTTTCTTCTTTCAGACACACCTCTTAAAATTCAATTCTCTTTCTCCAGCAAAATCCCGAAGCTCTCGCACACTGAAACTTCTCAACATTCTCGCTCTCTACGGCTCCCTTCGCTATACTGCGTTTTGCTACTGATCCGCATTCACATTGTTAATTCTTTTGGAGATATCATTCAACATTTTAATATTATTCTTTTTTTTTTCTCTTTGACTTAAACTTCTTTCCTTTTATTTTTTTGTAAGCATGATGTTTTGTAAAATCCCATTTGAACTATAAATATTAGGACATGACTTGGCCAACTGCTAACTGAAATTTCAGATTCGACTGGGTGAAAACATTTTAAATTTTTTCAAAGTAACTTATAAGAACAAATTCATCATATATAGTCTTAATTGTTGCTATACGTGTACTTAGGCCTACTGAATTTTTTTAATGGTATTAGCCTCTTCAAAATTACTACTCTCATCAAATATAATATTTATTTTTAGAAATCGTTTCACTTAAGTTCATGATTCATTAACAATTTAGTTAACAACTATTGATTATTATTTATTTATTTATCTCTAATAATTCACATGTCTCTCAAAAGAGACATTAAATCTTATCCTCTCTCACTTAACTCATGTGATATTACCTAACATCATAGATAAATAAATAAATAAATAAATAAAACTTACATAATGCACACACAATTAAATCTCTTCATATATTAGACATATCATAATTTCATAATCAAGAATATATATTAATTTAAGTTATGATAATTATCTATCACTTAATTGACATAATCTGTACTATAAATTAAACTTTTCCTTAAAATGAACATAATTACATAATATTTTTATTTAAGACTGCATCTATTTATTATACAAATATGCATGTTAGAGAATGAAGATGGTCATTAACATAGATGAACTCAAAGTGTGAATATCACACTTACTGAGTAGCGTTACACTCAACAATCTTTATTAACAATAATTCCCATGTTTAAGACATGAAGGTGATTCTCCATAGATGTGGAAGTGAGTTGAGATCAAGGCTTGAAGTATTGAAGAAAAATATCATGGAAGAGTGTTGACAGTTGAGATTTTTCCTGTTGTCATATTAAAATGTTTAAATATCTCTGCAGATTTGTGGTTGCTTGTAAATTTGTTTAAGCGGTTTCTTGTGTTAAGAGAAAACATCTAATACCTGTTGGCCACTGATGCCAATTTTAGATTAACTTTACGTTGCTGTTTATTTCAACCAATTAGGGACTTGTTAGTTTCTCCATTTAAGTTATTGTTCAAAGTGTGCAAAATTTGAGTTTACAAATCTAAAATATATCATATCAATTTTTGCTCCTCTCTTCTTCTATATACCTTTATATTTTTACTGTCCTTATGTTCTGTTTTTGTTCTTTTTTAACAATAACCAACTACTAACTACCCAAGGATGCAGTTGAATAACTGCTCCTGTTTACAACTCTTTCAATATGGAATAGGAGTAGCACCCTCAACCATGAAAGTGATGAAACCCTGTCTCTTGGTGCTAATCTTTTCTGCCTTGAGTTTGTCATTCTTAATCTTCCTCAGATCGAACTCTTCCGAGCACCCCGAAAGCATGCATCACAATGGAAAGAAAATTTTATTTCTCATGATCCCGTTTCAAACAGCTTCTTGACCTCGACACCAAATTTTTGCTGCATTCCTTCCTCATGTCGACGTAGTAACCAATTTGGTAAGTTCTGAGGTAGGTAGTTAGGGTGATGGTGCCCTTTTTCCTGTTGGGACTCGAGGGAGTCTCTGCAGGTTGCGAGTTTCTCTGTTTTATTTTCTTCATTAAATAATCCAACAAAAGTGGCCAACTTGGGGTCATTATTTTGGATTGTAAAAACTTACTTTCTGCTTTTCCAAACTTCTCTGTAAATTTTGTTAGGAGACAGACAAATGGTATTACTCACTCTTTAGCTAAGGTAGTCACCAGTTACGCTAGCTCATACATACATCATACCATACCTTACTGTATTCAGTCCACTATTATGAATGAAAATAGCTAATTCTGTTATTGTCATAAAAAAACAAATATACTGAACAAAACAAAATGAAAGATTATAAAATGATAAATCTTGATTTTATTTAAAAACGGTAAGATTGAAAAGAATAATCAAAACATAAACTTTATTTATAAGCAAAATCAATATATTAATAATGCGTTCTAGCTAGCAGTAATCCCAAAAAACTTTTGTGAATTGTTAATTGTGCATTTAATTTTGTGATTTTCAACACAATACCCAACTGATCATAATTTTTTTTTGTTTCATTTCTTTTTTGTTCTCCATTTTGTCTGAAAACCAAACGCTAACTAATGTAAAATATATTGAACCTTTGGTTGCACATATGATCCAATCAATTGAACCTGGAAGAACGTGAAATATATATAATTCAGTATTAATAAAAATTGAGGTCTCTTTTGGCTTCTTAATTTGAAAGTTCAAAGCGACACAGAAAAAAATAATAACGAAGAGCTAACATGAGATCAATATGTGGTCATTGAATGGAATTAATGCCTTTCATTTTGAACAAGATTGTTAAGATGTGACTGTTGGGGGAACTGTCTAACAAACTATAGTAGATAAGATTTTTATGCTATTTTTTAGGAAAATAAAAGTCATGTTGACTAATAGGATAAAATAGTTTTGGTCCTATTTTCTAAGCATGATTTGTTAGTGATGTTATCTCTCTATTAGCCGTTACTTTCTTTTCTATGTTTATAAATATGTTGCTTCATAACTGAATAAAATAAGCCTTTGCAGTCTCAATTTCCTTTACGCTCTCTTTCATTCTTTAACACTTTTGTCTGCTGTTATTAACAAAAAACATCAAATTGGTATTAGAGCTCTTATCTTTAAGGGATCGGTGAGTTGAGAGAAATCGTAATGGAGGGAGAAATACCATACACAACAGGTCCAACACCAATTTTTTATGGTGAGGAGTACGAATTATGGGCTGCAAGGATGACCACTCATCTTGAAGCTTTGGATCTTTGGGAGGCAGTAGAAGAAAACTATGATGTTCATGAACTACCTTTAAATCCAACAGTGGCTCAGATGAAGAATCACAGAGAGAGGAAGACCAAAAAGGCTAAGGCTAAAAATTTCCTTTTCTCTGTTGTGTCAAAAATTATTTTTACAAGAATTATGAACTTCAAATCTACCAAACAGATTTGGGATTATGTCAGATCAAAATATCAAGGTTGTGAAAGAACCAAAGGCATGCAAGTACTTAACTTGGGCAAAGAATTCGAGATTTAAAGCATGAAAGAGACTGAAACAATTAAAGGCTACGTTGACCAGCTGTTAGGCATAGCAAATAGAGTGAGGCTTCTTGGGAAGGACTTTCCTGATGAAAGAATAGTGCAAAAAATCTTGGTCACTATACTCAAGAAGTATGAATCGAAGATATCAGCATTGGAGGAGTCTAAAGACCTGTCAACCATCACCTTGGGAGAACTCATAAATGCTCTACAAGCCCAGAAGTAGAGAAGAATGATGAGACAAGAGGAGGTGGTACAAGGTGTGTTTCATACGAAAGCACAAAATTCAAGAGGTGGCAAAGACAAGAAGAACAATAAATGGAGGAACAAAAAACCAGAAGGCTCCAACAAGCAGCAAGGTGAGACCTTTCCTCCTTGTCCGCATTGCAAAAAGACAAATCATTCTGAAAAAAAAAAGTTGGTGGAGGCCAGATGTCAAGTGTAGAAATTGTGGCAATATGGGACATGTAGAGCGAATATGCAAGTCCAAATCAAAGGAGGCAAAGGTGGCTGCAGAGGAACAAGAAGATGAGCAACTCTTTGTCGCAACATGCTTTGCCACAAGTAATAGTTCCAATGATTCATGGTTAATAGACAGTGTTTGCACAAACCATATGACCAATGACCTGAAACTCTTTAAAGAACTTGACAAAACCATTGTTTCCAAAGTAAAAATTGGAAATGGTGATTTCATCTTAGTCAAGGGAAAAGGGACTGTTGCTATTGAAAGCTTGACATGTTTGAAATATATCTTTGATGTCTTATATGTGCCTGACATTGATCAAAATTTACTTAGTGTTGCTCAGCTTGTAGAAAAAGGCTTCAAAGTTATATTTGAAGAAAATTGGTGCTTGATCAAAGATGCAAAGGGCAAAGACGTATTCAGGGTGAAAATGAGGGCTAAAAGCTATGCTCTACATCTGATGGAGGAGAAGCAAATAGCGTTTTCAAGCATGATCACCAATGTTGAACTATGGCACAAAAGGCTCGGACACTTCCATCTTGCTGGACTTTTATACATGCAAAAACATGCCTTGGTGAAAGGTGTGTCAATGCTTGAAGACAAGTTAGTCGATTGCGTGGCTTGCCAATATGGTAAGCTAGTCAGAAAACCATTTCCTCAATCAGCTTAGAGAGCAACTCAAAAGTTGCAATTGGTTCACACAGATGTTGGGGGATCTCAGAGAGTATCATCTTTAAATGGTAATAAATACTATATTACATTTATTGATGATTATACTGGATTTTGTTGGATTTATTTCTTTAAATCCAAGACTGAGGTTGCTAATATTTTTTGGAAATTTAAAGCATTGGTAGAGAATCAAAGTGGTTGCAAGTTGCAAACAATAAGGTCTAACAATGGGAAGGAATACAGAAATGATGTTTTTGATAAATTTTGTGAAGAAGCTGGCATTGAGCACCAACTCACCGTACCTTACATCCCACAACAAAATGGTGTGAGTGAGAGAAAAAATAGAAGTATCATGGAGATGACAAGGTGTATGCTGCATGAAAAGGAGTTGCCAAAGGAGCTATGGGCAGAGGTTGCAAACACTGCAATATTTTTACTGAATAGACTACCTACAAGAGTTCTACAAAAAAACTCCATTTGAAGGTTGGTTTGGTTACAAACCAGATTTACAAAATCTAAAAATCTTTGGTTTTGTTTGTTTCTCTTATGTTCCATAGGTTAAAAGGGACAAACTTGATAAGAAGGCAGAACCCGAAGTTTTCATTGGATACAACAACACCTCTAAAGCTTACAGAATTTTCCAACCTCAAAATGGGAAAATTCTTGTGAATAGAGATGTCAAATTTATGGAAGATCAACAATGGAGTTGGGATGAACCAATAAGGAAGCAGTTGCCAGAAATCCCACAATTCCTTGATGATGATGTAGATGACATTCTTGTTAGAGGTACAAGATCTTTATCTAAGATTTATAAAAAAAGCAATGTAGTTGTCCTATAACCTGCAGAATTTGAAGAAGCTAAAAAGGATGACAAGTGGATAAATGCTATGAAGGAAGAGTTGAGAATGATCGAAAAAAATGACACGTGGGAGCTAGTGGATAGACCTCAACACAAACAACCTATAGGGGTAAAATGGCTTTATAGAACCAAACTTAATCCAGATGATTCTATAAATAAATACAAGGCTAGGTTGGTGGTGAAAGGCTATGCTTAGGTGTTTGGAGTGGATTTTTCAGAAACCTTTGCTCCAGTTGAACGTCTTGATACAATTAGAATGCTACTTGCCTTGATTGAACATAAAAGGTGGAAAGTTTATCATTTAGATGTAAAATTTGTCTTTCTAAATGGTTACCTGCAGGAGGAGATTTATGTAGAGCAACCTGAGGGGTTTCAAATCAAAGGAGAGGAGCATAAAGTTTACAAGTTGAAAAAGGCATTATATGGTCTTAAACAGGCTCTTAGGGCCTGGTACAACAGGATAGATGATCATCTTCAAGATCTTGGATTTGTCAAAAGTCCAAGTGAGGCTGCATTATATGTGAAATTGGTAAATGCAAACGTAATCATTATTGCTGTCTATGTTGATGATTTACTTGTGACAGGAAGTGATGAGAAACTCATAAAGGAGTTTAAAGTTGAAATGCTTAAAGCATTTGAAATGATAGATCTTGGCTTGATGAGCTTCGTTTTGGGAATGGAGGTCAAACAAGATCATGATGGAATCCTCATTCACCAAAAGAAGTATGCAAGGGAAATACTCAAGAAGTTTCATATGGAGGACTGCAAAAGCACTACATCTCCAATGAACCAAAACGAGAAATTTAGCAAGGATGATGGAGCTGATAAAGTTGACGAAATGCATTATAGAAGCTTGATTGGTTGCTTAATGTATCTTACTGCAACCAGACCTGACATTTTGTTTGCAGTAAGTATACTTTCAAGGTTCATGCATTGTGCTAGTGAAGTTCATCTTCAAGCTGCCAAACGAGTTGTTAGATATGTTAAAGGCACTTTAGACTATGGTATAATGTACTCTCATTCTCATAATTTTAAGCTCTATGGATATTCTGATAGTGACTGTGCAGGTTGTATTGATGACATGAGAAGCACCTCTGGTTACTGTTTTTCCTTTGGTTATGAAGTTTTTTCTTGGTGTTCTAAAAAGCAAGAAGTTGTAGCTCAATCAACTACAGAAGCAGAGTATGTAGCTGTTGTTGCAGCAATGAATCAAGCTCTTTGGATCAAGAAAATTATGACAAATTTGCATATGAAACAAGAAGAAAGCACATAGATTTTTATGGACAACCAGCCTGCAATCTCAATTGCTAATGATCCGGTGTTTCATGGCAAAACTAAGTATTTCAAGATAAAGCTTTTTCTTCTAAGAGAAGTTCAAAGGGAAGGAGAAGTGAAGTTACTGTACTGCAAAAACAAAGAATCAAAGTGCTGACATTCTGACCAAGGCACTTCCAAAAGCCAAATTTGAATACTTGAGACAAAAGCTTAGAGTTTGCAGTTCCAAAGTCAAGGAGGAGTGTTAAGATGTGATTGTTGGAACTGTCTAACAAACTATAGTAGATTAGATTTTTATGCTATTTTTTCGAAAAACAAAAGTCATGTTGACTGATAGGATAAAACAGTTTTGGTCCTATTTTCTAGGCATGATCTATTGGTGATGTTATCTCTCAGTTAGCAGTTACTTTCTTTTCTATGTTTATAAATATGTTGCTTCATATCTGAATAAAACAAGCCTTTGCAGTCTCAATTCCTTTACGCTCTCTTTCATTCTTTAACACTTGTGTCTGCTGTTACTAACAAAAAACATCAAAGATATCTAATCGTGTCCTAATTTTGTTACATTGATTTTAATGTCTCGTCTTCTTTCTCTCTATGGATGAAGTGATAGAACCGTAGAATGTTACCTGTTACCACCTTATGCTCATGTGTGACAATCCTTCACATCCACGCATAAAGTAGATAGAGTTGCACAAAGAATGTAATTTTTTTTTGCATTAATTACATAAATGTTTGTTTAATCACTATTAGAAAATACACTTTCAACATCGATTATTTAGAACATTCTACATCGATTCTAAAACCGATGTTGAAAGTGCCGATGTTGAATGTATCAATGTTAACATCGGTTTTAGAGAACCGATGTTAACATTTATATGACAACATTGGTTCTATAAATACCCGATGTTAAACACAATGAACAATAGCAAAAAAATTGTACGCATGATGAACGTTGACATCGGTTTTCCAGTAAAACCGATGTTAATATGTTTGTTAATATAACATATTAACATCAGTTTTACTGGAAAACCGATGTCAACGTTGATGATGCATACACTTATTTGGTGTAGTTCTTTGTGTATAACATCGGTTATGTGTACATAATCGATGTTAATATTCAAATGTTCACATCGGTTATTTATAACTAACCGATGTTAATGTACAAGAGTTGACATCGGTTATCTACTGATAACCGATGTTAAAATACAAACGCTGACATCAGTTATACATAAATAACCGATGTTAATATACATACGTTAACATCAGTTTTCTATTACAACCGATGTTAAGGTTCATATCGACATCGGTTTTTGTAAATAACTGATGTTGTTTATGATATTAACATCGGTTTTTGTTAATAACCAATGTTGTTTTCAAGTATTTTTTATATGTACTTTCTGTTTTTACAGTAAACCCAAAATTGTACCTGTCAAATGCAATTTCAGGCCCAATTCACAGTAAATAAACATTTTTTTCTGCTTTCAAGCAGTTTTAATGATAATAAACATCAAATAATTGATTTATCATAAAGAACAATCATCAAATGAATTCAATGTTCATGTTACATAGAAAATGTAAAAAATGTTAAATCAAAGTAAACTAAAGCTAAAGATAATGTCCCTAAATCCTAGGCCTGATCTCTAACTCGAAGATAAAACTGTGCCCACTGGATCCGCAATGCTTTTAATCTCTCTGGCTCCAATGGTCTAGGATCGTTAAAATACTGCATGATGAAATAAATCATAATAAGTTAATAATGTAATACAAATTATAAATAAATCGATTTTGTTTGAAATAAACTTACCGCTTCCCAATTATTCCTAAAAGTTCCTAAAATGATGGTGGACATCCAGTGCATCACATAGTAGCCGCACTCAGTACTTCCTTTTTGTCTATTACACTAAATACATAATGAAATTTGGATATTAATTAAACAACTAATGTACAGACACATAAAGAAATATATATAAGTGGAAGTTTTATGTAAATGACGTACCTTGACGACAATCCACCTAGCAGAAGCCTTTGATTTAGGCTGTGGAGCATCATCAAGACCCTTGATAGCACTGTTCCATATAAGTAACAATTAAAAACTGGTGTTATACGTTGAGGTATTACAATGCAAATGTATTGAGAAGAACACTAACCTATTTATAATCCCCTTAAGGTAGTTGTCTGGCCTGTTATGCAATGAACAAAACTAGACAACTAGGTGTTCCTTGGGTAGGATGACCACCATCTGCCAGTGTCCGCTGCAGTGGAACCTAAAAGGGGTTAGTACATTAGTAAACATTAATTAAATTTAGTTATTTTGTGACTTACCCATTTAGGTAGGCTCCAAGATAGACATCGCGTTGTAAACTCTGCATCCAACTCTTTATGTAACTTTCAGACTCAAACTGCGATTGCCCAGACCACTGAATGGACTGTGGCTCGAGGAATCCATAGATATAAGAATTCCCCACTCGCATACATGTTTCAGTGATATGCTTGTTTATGTTAAGTCAAAGTTAAATATTTATGAATTGAAACCATAACTTAGGTAATTAAAAGCCTTTTATATAAAGACTTACAGAATCCACAACTGTAACACTGATATGCTGAGACATTGACCACCGTGTGCGATTTCGGAGAGGTCTTCGTGCTTTATGTAAGGGGGAAATCTGGATTAACGACCCCGAACACGGTGGCATCCCATCTAACCTGATAAGGCCTCAAGAAAAGCTCTGGGATGGTCAATGTCATCAGATAAAGCGGATCATCGACCTCCGGATCGGGCTTCGGAGGTGGTTTTGCGGAGACACAGCTACCTGTTCATGAAACAAAGTTAAATAGCCTAATTTGAGGCACGCTTAATGAATTAATTTAAAAAGAAGAAACATATAGTAAGGACAATAAGTACCTGCTGTGATAAAGACTTGACCAGATGTGTCGGCCAAGCAAGGAAGGTGTGAAGTGCCTGCCCCACTAAGGAAACCTCATCAGTGGGTACAGGAACTGGAGCATCTGCATCTGTAACCTCCTCCACACTCACCTTTACTTGGCCAGGCAACAAAGGAGTGTTATGAACAACAGTGGATCCCTCATAAACTCTCCCCATGGCAACCAGGCGGGCAGGATCTGCTTCTATGTACAAGCCGCACCTGTCAGAGTCACCGTCTCAGGATCGTTTCCTGAGGGATCAACACAACTCCCCTTTGTGCTCACTCGAGGACCGGAGGGACCAACCAGAGGCTCAGGAGGCACTGCAAGTCCCTGAGATTGCATCTGCGACTGAAGCTGGCTGAAGGATGCCATGACCTGCCTCGTCACTTTCTCTGTGATGGACTCCTCTAGCTGGTCCCTGATCTGCTGGGTCAGCTGCTGTAATTCGTCAGGAGGCAGGGAGGAAGCGCTGCGGGACGTCCGTGGAGCCGATCCAAAGTATTGCTTGATGGTGACACCGGCTCCAGCAGCACGGACACGTCCAGGGTGCTCTGGACGTCCAATAGCAGCGGCAGAACATCCTGACGTCCATGGGGGACGAACGATCCCTGTGTGGCCTGCTCCTCAAACGAATCCTGCACAGAAAACACACAGTGGTACATGGCATTCTCAAAATATTGAAACATAATTGTAATGGTTAGTTGAAAATGACTTACAATCTTCTCAGCGATTTCCTTTGCGGCCTCAGTCGTCATCTCCCCTGTCTTCTTCGTGCGGGCCATCTTCCACTTCACGTGGCGTCTGACCGGGGATGGAGGGTCGATGACGCCATCAACGCTTCTTGACTGTGTAGCTTCCTCCAGCTTCTTCTTCGTCTTCTCAGCCAGGAGCTTCTGCTCCAAATAATCATAACCCCATGAGACAAAACGTGGGGGCAGTATTCTGCTTCTGGATGGCCTGTGCCTTCATGCGCACATCCTGAAAAAATTAAACAATAATGTTTGAAATGGTAGAATGAAGTATAACAACATCATGTTTAATATGAAAAACAACTTAAATGGCAAGGAACATACCTCCCAAGAAGGGTCTCTGCGAGTCTGGCAAAACTGGGCCCACTTTTCCTTGCTGATGCCGTATTTTCACAGACAGTGTCCTCGACACCGTCCTGATCGGCTGCAAGGGCCCATTTCCTCGTGAGGTCTGATTTAAACTGCCTCCATCTCTCCCCCACGGTCTGTAGTAACTTCCTTTTCGTCCTACTGTCAGAAGCCTCTGGGATATCAAATTCCGCCTGACAACATCAAACAAAGTTTATTTGTTACAATAATGTATTTTTTGGCTATTAATTAAACAAAATCAAATAAGAAAAGAAAATACCTGAATATCCTCCCAAATCAGGTCCTTCTGAGCAGTAGGGACCTCCTTCCAGTTCTCGTAGGTGATGTCCACCTTATCACGTGCCACAATCCCCAAATATGTTCTTAATTTCTTCCTGTGGGGACCGTCGGCCTTCCCGGTAGCAGGATCAACATGCACCACTGTCTCTCAGCACCAGGTGGTCTAGTGGACAACGATCGTAGACGTGAGGCTTTGCGTGTCTGCTTCACGGCAGACAGCGAAGCCGATGCATCCGAAGGAGGAGGAGGAGGAGAAGGAGTGGAGGCAGGTGGAGAACCCATGATCTTTTATATAATAACATACAAAACAGGATTAATCAAAAGAGTATCAGTCATAATTTTTTTTTAGAAGGCAAAAGTATAATATTATTAATAAAACATAACTAGACAGAGGTACTTAGGAATCAGATACAAGACACCAAGTGCCACTTCCAAAAACATAAAACAGCAAAACCACCACAGAAGGAGACAAGACAAATTAACCAAAGGACTCCGAAACATTGGTAGTTCTGCTTTTTAATTGTGATTTGGGGCAACCATGTTATAAAAAGTCTATTACATGTAATCAACAATCAATGTATGCTTGATGGAATATAAATACTATATTTTCATAAATACACATGTACATGGCATCCTTAGGACTTCATCCAGCTGATGTTTGTCGCCAGTTTCATCATCCACCACCCTTTTCTTCTTGCCTTCTCACGTTTGTTGTTGTTAAACCCATATTTATGCCTTCTTCCCTTCATGTCTTGTTTTATCACAACTTTAGCCGAATTTCCTATCTTCAGCACAGTTGAATCTCCTGTCTTATTGTCCAATGACACACTTTGATGGCCTGTATCTTTTCTTCGTATGTTCTAGTGGTTCAGCTTCAGAATGCATAGAGCAATCTGAATTTTCCAGTGATCACCAAAGGCTTCTGCATCAGCATTGACACTCTCCACCCTCTTTGGTTTATGCTTCTGTGTTGCATTCGTGCTTCCTCCTTATAATTCTCAGATTTATTGGAGGTCCACTAGAAGAATCAGCACCAATCCGTGCCTGTTCCTCCTCTACCAGCTCAATATCTTTTTTTCACTTTGCTTTTGTAAACTACACTGTAATTTACAAAACAAAAGTTGAAAGGAAAGATATTGAGCTGGTAGACGAGGAAGAAGCACAGATTGGTGTGATCGTTCTAGTGCAACCTCAATAAATGAGATTTATAAGGAGGCACGGAAGAAACACAGAAGCATAAACCAAAGAGGGTGGAGAGTGTCAATGCTGATGCAAAGCCTTTGGTGATCACTGGAAAATTCGATTGCTTTATGCATTCTGAAGCTGAAGCACTAGAACATACGAAGAAAAGAGATACAGCCATCAAAGTGTGTCATTGGAAATAAGACAGGAGATTCAACTTGCTGAAGATGGAGATTCGCTAAAGTTGTGATAAAACAAGACATGAAGGGAAGAAAGCATAAATATGGTTTAACAACAATAAACTGAGAAGACAGAGAAGAAAAGGGTGGTGGATGATGAAACTGGCGACAAACATGAGCTGTATGAAGTCCTAAGGAAATTAAAAAAAAACCGATGCCTCAATCAGAGAAAAATGTAGTGTCACTTACTTGCTTTGGTGACCTCTGTCTCTGCAGAAAATTACATTAGACGATGTTAATCAATTCTCCTTCATCATGATCATTTGATTAGCATGAACGTCGTCAGCTTCTTCTTCTCCGACAACGTTACGAGTGATTTGAGCGGTCAAAGGACTAACATAGGTGTCCATGTATGAATCATCATCTTCTACATTAACACCAATTGTTTTGCCCTACAGAACCACGCACCACCTTTCATCACAAGGGTCTTGCACGTAAAATACTTGTCTAGCTTGTTCTGCCATGATGAAAGGGTCATTGTGGTAACCAAGTTTCTTTAGGTCTACCAGCGTAAATCCTATATCATCGGTGCGCACACCGGTGTTGCTGTCAACCCATTTACATTTGAAAACACATACCGTAAATTTCACATAGTTAAGCTCCCAAATTTCATCAATGAACCCAAAGTAAGGGATGGAAGCTACACAGGGATTGGCATCATTGACACTTGCAAAGTGTTGAGATTCAGCCCTTAGGGTGACCCCGCTGTTCTGCATTGTACTTTTGTCATCTTGTGCTTTTGTGTAAAATGAATACCTGTTTATGTCGTATCCTTGCCAGGTTATAACATTTCTTTTAGGCCCATCTGCTAGCTTTCTTAATGTTTCTGAAGCATTCTCATCTGCAAAGATTGTATCTTTAAACCAATCACAGAAAGTCTTGTTATGCTTTTTCAACACCCAATTCTTTGACATTTTCGGATTATTCTGTTTGACTAAAGCTTCATGCTTAACTATGTATGGCAAAACTTCATTACTGTTGTTCAAGACATACAAGTGAGCTTGTAACAAATCTTCTACACTTGGAGTGATCACATGCAGTCCTCTTGAACCCTTACCACCCACTCTGTCATCATGCCGAGACTCAGGAAGCCCAACAGGTTTAGCCTTCTCTAAGTATTCTGAACAAAATTCAATGGCTTCTTCTGCAATGTACCTCTCAACAATAGATGCTTCTGGACGATATAGATTCTTTGTATACCCTTTTAAGATCTTCATGTATCGCTCAACCGGGTACATCCACCGTAGATAAACAGGACCACAACATTTGATTTCTCTGACCAGATGCACAATCAAGTGAATCATGATGTCAAAGAAAGCAGGGGAAAATACATCTCCAACTGGCACAGTATAATTGCGGCCTCATTTTCCAACTCATCAAACATGACTGGATCAATGACTTTGCTACATATAGCATGGAAGAAAAAGCACAGCGAGTTATCGCTAACCTGACTTTGTTTGGCAAGATGTCTCGTATAGCCACGGCTAACAATTGTTGCATGAGCACGTGACAATCGTGAGACTTTAACCCTACAAGCTTAAGCTCCTTCAACTGCACAAGGCTCTTAATATTTGAAGAGTATCCTTGTGGAACCTTCACCCGACGAAGACACTGACAAAAACTTATCTTCTCCTTCTTGGACAAAGTATGGCAGGCTGGGGGCAAGTAAATTTTCTTCCCATCAGACCTTGGATGCAACTGTGATCGTATACCCATATCAGCTAGATCTTGACGGGTATTCAAGCCATCCTTCGTCTTGCCTTGAATGTTAAGGAGCGTCCCAATCACACTGTCACAAACATTTTTCTCCACATGCATAACATCAATACAATGTCTAACGTCAAGATCACACCAGTACGAAAGATCAAAGAAAATGGACCTCTTCTTCCATATGCAACTCTGACTTTTATCCTTCTTTTGGGTCTTCCCAAATACAGTATTCAGGTGTTGAACCCGCTGATATACCTGCTCACCAGTCAACGGTATCGGCGCAATATCATGCTCTTGACTTCCATTAAAAGCTTTTCTCAGTCGTCTGTAAGGATGATTGGGTGTTAGAAACGGCGATGCCTACTGTAGACAGTTTTTCTCCCATGTTTAAGTTGTATGTAACTTGTATTTTCTTCACAGATGGGGCATGCATGATGACCCTTAACACTGTAACCGCTGAGATTCCCATATGCTGGAAAGTCATTTAATGGTACAAAAAAGCATTGCACGCATTTCAAACGTCTCCTTGCGAAACGCATCAAACACTACAACCCCCTCGTCCCACAACTTTCTCAGATCTTCAACCAACGGACTTAGATAAACATCAATGTCATTTCCTGGCTGTCTTGGGCCCGATATCATCATAGACAACATCATGTATTTTCGCTTCATGCACAACCAAGGAGGCAAATTGTAAATTACTAGCAGAACTGGCCATGAACTGTGTTGAGTGCTTAAGGTGTCATATGGATTCATTCCATCACTGGCTAGTCCAAGTCTAAGATTTCTTGGCTCTTTCCCGAAATCCGGATACAAACCATCAATCTTCTTCCACTGTGAGCAATCAGCCAGATGACGGACCATTCCATCAGAAATCCTTCCATTTGCATGCCATGTAAGGTCTTTTGCGTCATCCTCATTAGAAAAAAGACGCTTAAACCTTAGAATGATTGGAAGATACCTCAAAACCTTCGCTGGGGGGCCCTTGTTCGAGTTTTCATCATAACCGCTTTCTTCTTCATCCTTCACTTTGTACCGTGAAGTCCCACAGATAGGGCATTTGGACATGTCTTATGTAACATCCCATTTTTTTCATAAATAAATTTAAGAATTTTTTAGTAAAAATTATAAAAATAAATAAATAGAGTAAATAATAGGTCGTAAATGTCCCTAGCTATAAATAGCAACATGCTAGGTTTTTCAGACTGACTCCTCAACCTTCTCTGCCTCTCATTTTCGTTTTTCCCCTTCTCCTCTCAAAACCCTTTCTTTTTCCCGCAATCCACAAAACCTGTCTCGGAAAAACGATGATCTCGGAATCATTCACCGTTGGATCGTTGTGAAATTTGAACATCACGTTGGCAACCCAATTTTGAGCATTTTTACCGTTGGGAATTTCAAAATCATGTCTGAGCTTAGAGGAAAACCCTTCGCATTGTAGCTTTTTATTTTCCCGCAGAAATCCAAAACTGTCTCGGTAGAATTACGATCCAGGTTTCGTTAACCGTTGGATTTTCATGAAATTTGGATATGTTGCTCGAAATTCAATTTCACACACTCTCACCGTTGGGATTTGCGCGATAATATTCTTGGTGGGAGACAAAGGAATCGCATGAAGACAGTACAAGCGGAGGCTTCAATCTCTTCTCCGTCTCTCTGACGTTCGAGAATTCTATCGGAGCAGTCGGAGGAAAAACTTGAGGAATCTCAGGGAACCGCTATAGATGTCACTATCGTTGTCGGAAGACACGTGAGTCCGCTTAGAGGTAAGGGATGAGTTATTCACAATTGGGAACTAGTGAGAACATGTGTAGGGATCCTTAGAGATATCAATTGGAATGAGTTTTTGGGTGTTTTTGCAATTTCATTTTATCCTTATAATTATTACAGTGAATTATATATGTTTGACAGACCAATTGTTGTGAAATTGATATGTTATTATGTTGAGCGTGAACCCTATAAATTGAGTACTTTTTCTAATTAATATGAATTGATAAAATAAAGTAAGGAGAAATTTAGAGAGAGATATTGATTTTGTATTTTCTCTTTTTCTTGCTGTTTAGGTTTTTATATATAATTTAAAAAATTAATATCATAATTGAAACTGACCGAAGTGTTCATATAATTATTTAGAATTTGTGCATTGAAAGCTTACTTTGAAATTTGTGATTTAATATGATGTATGCTAGTTTATATATATAGAGGTAGTTATTTATATTAATAATTTATGTAAATAATATTGTAGAGTGTTATAGTATGATTCCAAAAATTATTAAGTGTTGGAGTTTGAGAATATTATGGTTAAATTTTATGAACATGTGTATGTTGTACCTTATGAATATCATTGGGAATGTTATGAGATGGTTGATGTGATGTTATGAGATGAGATGTTAAAGTGTGGACATGATATTCGATTGTGAATAAGTGGATGTGTTAACATTTGATGTTACATTAATTATATCGTGAGCTATGAATTATACAATAACCCGACCAGTGTTTATGCACAGTGTTAAAGAGAAAGTGTAGGTTCCTAGTTAGGAACCAGTGTTAAATTATAGCGCAATTGTGTTAAACATGTTTGAAACATGAGTGTGAGGTCGTGGTATTGTATAATTCATGAGCAGTGCTTATAAATGAAATATGTGATGAATTGTGGAATGATATGTTGCCTTGAGATTATAATATTGTTATTGAGATTGAGTAAAAGTGTAAAGTAGAACAAGTGTTGAATTGTGAGATATGTGAAAACATGTGATGGTGGATTGTGACATTATGAGATGTGAAATTATGAATGAGTTTTGGTTGTAAATAAGTGTGTGATTAACTCTTGATGTGACATTATTTGTGTTGTAAGCTGTGAATTGTACAATAACCCGACCAGTGTTATCTTGAGAAAAGTGTAAATGCGCAGTGTTAAAGAGAAAGTGTAGGTTTCCTATTTAGGAACCAGCGTTAAAGAGAAAGTGTAGGTTCCTATTTAGGAACTAGTGTTAAATTGTAGCGCAATATGTTGTACGTGCTTAAGACACGAGTGTGAGTTCGTGGGTATTGTATAATTCACTAGCAGTGTCTGTGTGCTAAAATGATTTTAGGGGTTGGACCTGAATCAGGAGGGAGAGGCCCTGACGGACTCTTCGGAGTGTAGGCCTTGGGGGTCACCGGGTTTGAGTGCTCCTTTAAGCCTATGCTGATCCCATATGGTTGGAGCATTCTCGCAAAACATCGTGACCTTGACTGGTCTCCCTATGATCTTACTTAGTGAGAGTGACCTGACAAACCCATTGTGTGGTGCGTCTTGTTATGTACTCCTAAGCACCCCAGGGTGGTTTTTCACTGACATGGTACCACATTGCATATAGGCTTGAGTCTTAGCATAACTGTCTCATGCGCTTGCTAATTGTTTATTATGAAATTGATGTGTTATTATGTCTTGATCAGAGAATGTGATTTTTGTGTAATGTGATTGATGATTGAAAAGTGTGATTGATGGATGAAAAATGAACTTTGAATGACAAAGTGGTGGAATTACGTGAATTACGTGTAAGTAAATTTTATTTAGTTTATATGATATGTATATCTAGTTGTCTTGTTTCTCTATTAGTTAGGAATGTGATAACTCACTCCCCGTGTGTTGCTTGTGTTTGAATCCTGTGATGGTCTTGAACTTTGTGTTCGGGGGAGCAGACGACTAGGTGAATTGATCTAAGGAACCTTGTGCTGAAGGACGTTGAGACACAACGCTCTGATAGGATGTGGCATTGGGGTATAGGGTTTTATATTAATTGTATGAAGTCTTAGACGGTCTTACTTAAACCGAGATAACTTTATTATTTATTTGGACAAGTTTGAATATGATGTAGAAGAAAGTGAATTTGAGCCTTTTACCCATTTGAAAGGCTTGTATTTAAAAATACTATTAATTAATATTTGGATTTTTATTCTTTTATCAGTATATATGTGAGGGGTAGAGGGTGTCACATCTTGGAATTCATGCCTGTACAGTATGCAATCATTGGGGCAAGCATGAATCTTGTGATACTCCATATCCATCGGACACAATATCTTTTTCGCCTTATAGTAACTTTTAGGCAACGTGTTGTCCTCTGGAAGCAGATTGTGCACTACCTCAAGCAGTGAGGTGAAACTTTTGTCACTCCACCCATACCTGGCCTTCACATTAACCAGACTTAACACAGCAGACAACAGGGTTAAGGAATTCTTGCACCCTGCATACAAAGGCTTCTTAGAATCACTCTACAATCCTTTATACACAAGGGCGTGTGCTTGCTGGAAAGACTCTTGTCCAAGGTCACGAATCATGTCCTCTAACCGATCTCCCATTTCTACATCAAACGGTTCAGATTGGGACCCACTCTGCATGTCTGTGACTTCACCATGCCATATCCACGTCGTGTAATTCTTCTTAATCCCATCACACAATAGATGGTCCCGTATGTCATCGAGTAATTGTTGTCTTCCATTCAAACAGTTGATGCAAGAACAATAATATTTTCCTTCTTCATTCGGTCGACCTCTTTCTGAAGCAAATTGCAAGAACTGTTCGATGCCATCCTCATATTCTGGGCTCATGCGACTTTCATTCATCCAACTTCGATCCATCTAAGCAATTCCATGCATGAAAATCTCACTTTTTTTATTTATAGGTGTGGCCCTATCCCATTTAGGAAAACTGTCTTTTATGTTAGCTTCAAACGTTAGGGTTACCATTATTTACAAAAATTTGACCAAATTTCGGCAGCATTTCGCATTGGTCTCCAAGTACACGACATGACATCGGTCAAATGAATTTCCCGATAATCAAGTATGCACTCAGAGAACAATATGAAATGCATTGGACCAAAATTTAATCAAATTAATGAAAATAATAATAACCTTCACGAATGAATCTAACATAAAAATACCAATCTCCCCAAACTGTCCAAGCGGACAATTCAAGACTAAATACAATGACTAATGCAAACTGTCCGCAAGAGTCATTGCATTCAGTCTCAAACGGGAATCTAAGGTTCACTCAGCATGAACAACAGTTGTTTATATAGCAAATTACACTGATCACATACAAGAACATACAAAAGGTTAAATTCAATTACAGACAAATATAGACATCAACAGTTGATTATGAAACTAATTTAAAATGTTGGGTTTGAAGGGTGCTTATGTTTTGTTATTGTAGTTGGGTATATGTGTGTGTGTGGGTGTGTCTGTAGTTCCTTCAGGCTTGACACTGCATAAACTCTTGTGTCAAGGTTCCTTCAGGTTTCTTCTTTTTTCGAGGACAAGGGTGAGAGCCCCGCCGAGTCTGATGAAATAAAAGTCCAAACTTGGAGCAACCAACACTACAGGAACGAACATGTGGTTGTTGTTGCTGCTCCACGGTTGCAAAAGTATTATAGTTTTCATGACCAGAGTGGGGAGCAACCTCTGCTTTTGCCCATTCGAAGCTTGAAATCTCGCTTATTCGAAGAAGATATTGATGTTCAATCTCTGAACATGTTAATGAGTTCTAAAAGGTTTTCAAGCAATTCAAATAGAAATGCAGAAGTTGAAGCTGATGTTGTTGATACAGATGTTCAATCTCTAAATAGGTCAACAATTTCTCAAGGATTTTCAAGCAATTCCAATAGAAAAGCTGAAGTTATAATGTTGTCTTCAAACACTTATGTTATAATGTTGTCTTCAAACGCAGAGGATTCGGTGAGGAAGAAGGGCTTCTACAAGTCTTGTCCTCCACCACCTCCGCCACCGCCACCAACAATGTTTTAGAAATCAGTGTTCATGAAGCCAAGGTTCGATGGTTCATCCAACGAAGCACCTTCCTTCAATAAAGAGTTGAAGAGAAGCTTCACAAGTGAGAGAACCACACTAGTGGGAAAGAAAAGTCATGAAGAAAATAAATCCAAGCAAGGCACATTGTTTAGAAATAACAAGTTCATGGGGCATGCAAGCGTGCCTCTTGTGTCACAGCCAGCTGAGAAAGAAAGCCTTCTTGTGGAATCTAACGATGATGATGACGACGATGACATAGAAACCGAGGACCAAGACGTTGAAGGAGGAAGAACCGTTGCTCAGAACAATGACAAGGGAAAATGTCCACTTGTTATTGGTGGAGAAAGTTCAAAAATAGATGGTGATGAAGGACCAGATGTGGATAAGAAGGTCGATGAGTTCATTGCTAAGAGAATTGAGTCAATCAAGAGGAGTAGAAGGAGTGCAAGAAACTCTTCAAGGTAATAATATTGAAGATGGATACATATCATATCCTTCTATGTACTACATTAGTTAAATGGAATGTAAATAAATTGACGTGGATGTTTCTTTCCACAGCTTAAGGTTGTAATTGGATTGCTGTCCTCTTCCTCTCCCTATAAATATCTATGGTATAGATAGATTAACTGATTTTACCTGTGCTTTGCTATAACTTCAAATTTTTTTGTGTATTTTCAACTTTCTGCTGTGTGTGTGTGGGTGTGTGTATGTCGCAGTCTGTTTATGTATGTGTATGTGTGTGTGGCTGTGTGTGTGTGTGGTTATGTATATGTATGTGTGTGTGTGTGTGTGGGTCTGTGGGTGTGTGTGTGTGGCTGTGTGTGTGGGTGTGTGTGTGTGTGGTTATGTATGTGTATGTGTGTGTGTGTGTGGGTCTGTGGGTGTGTGTGTGTGTGAACAGCACAACCTGCATTTCAAAGATACCTTTAGGGGAGGACTATTCACAGATACTCATTAGATGTTAGATAAGTTAGTCAAACAAATACAGCAATATATCTACCAAACAATGGTATTGGGCTTGCAAATTCATTATTTGTTATTTACTTTCCAAATTTTTAAATAAATACTACTTTCATGGCATTGCAATTTATGCTGTACAGGACTAACAACTGGTCATCCTATATCAAACAGTTCTAAAAGTATACCAGTAATGCATACAAACAATTTGACAGTAGTTTTCGAATCAAACATATAAATACTTGAGTTCGAGGCTTCAGCACAATTCACTTTCCAGCAATGACTGCAAGACCAGTTTTAATTAATTTCGAAACAACAATGACCTCTACCTTCTGAACAATGCCTATCACCACAGGATAATTTCAAAGTCAACAGAAGCACAATAAATCTTATCATAATAATAATAGGAAGAATTTTATAGCTTTATATCAACTTAAGTGAACTCAAAAACATTAATGACTGTTCACCAATCAGACCAACTTTGGACCAGAATCCTATTTTCTAAGTACAAGGGATGGGCCTAATAAAATATGAAATGCAATTAGTAGCTAACAAGACAAGGTGATTTAATAGCAAGCTGAACCTAAGGACCTTAAGAGTATTTATTTTATTTAACTTTATTTGTGATTAGATATAAAAGTTTAGTCTTAAAATATGAATCATTTAGTACTCACTGCATAAAAAATTAGATTTCATCAATGCTCCCTCATCACCCAAATCCAAAAATTACTTCAACATCGTTCACAGCAATATAATTTTTTCACCAAAAGAAAGCAATATAATTCTTTCTTGTCCATATCATGCCACTTCACCCCAACTACAACCAAATTAACAAGGCAAATGCTTCCATCTTTCTTTCACTGAATAGATATTACAGTTTTATATTCTACCCATTGATTAAAAAGGCCACTTAAATGAATTACCCTTTGAGAGCCCTTGAGTAACTTAATGTCTATTCAATTAAATTAACAGAAGCATATGATCAACCCGCACTCCCCACTTATGAAGCTAACAGACCTCAATGAAAAAGGCCCCATCACAGACTGCCATGCAGACGCGGGTAAGTGGTTTAACACCCATGGGGAAATTTTGGGCAATACAAAAAAAGGAATAGAGGGGGAGCACGAAAAAGCATTGCCTCTTGAGGTATCTATGCCTCACAACAGCATTTTGAATATCACGAATCCCAGCATGGTCTATGCTGCCTCTGGTCAACACGACTTAAAAGTGGCATCTGAGGAAATGGGCCAACAGACATGTGGCCCAACTCTTTTTGCCACAAAGATTTATGTGAGAAGAAAGGAGGTGTTGAGGAGTAATAGCAAGGCCCAACAGTTTGAGAAATCAATTATGGACTTCAACCCAGCCTCTAAAACTGACCCTCTGCCTTCATTACACGAGGACTCTATAGAGCTACAATATGCCCTTTTGAAGGAAATGGGCTTGACTTATGGGGAAGATGATAACAAGGTTAAAGGGTTGTTGCTGGATATGGAGAATAAGGATAATATGATGGCAGCAGAGAAGGGAATTAAAATTCAACAATTATGATCATTCTCTCCTATAACTCTAGAGGTCTGGGGAGGGGAATCAAGTGGGCTGCTGTTAGAAGGCTCATTGTAAAGCACAAAGTGAACCTTGTCTGTATCCAAGAAACCAAAAGGGAGAAATTTAATAAAAGTATTTGCCAGGCCATTTGGGGGGACTCGACTGCCTATTGGGATTATGTTCCTTCTGTGCAGGCTGCTGGTGGCCTATTATGTTTGTGGAATAACTCCATTTTTGAGGTGGATAGGAGGGAGAAAGGTAGAAGTTTTTTAATGTTTGATGGGACATGTATTAGTAATAATCAGAGGATGATGTTTGTCAATGTCTATGCTCCCTATGATCTGGTTGGGAAGAAAGCTTTATGGGATGATTTGGCAGGATTTGCCTTTGTATCTATTTGCTATTTTCAGTACATCTAGTACTGAACTATTATTAATATAATTAATTTTTGCTGTGCAAAAAAAAAAAACCAGACCAACTTTGGAACAAGATTCTGGTTTCTAAATACAATGGTTGGAGGGGTTTGGGTCAAGGGCCTAGAAAGCTATACTTCTCTACTTGGTGGGCTGACTTAAGGGTCATCATAATGGAAAGGAAAAACATGCATTCTTGAGTCTAAATTAGCTCTGTCTGGTACTTTATCTATTCTAATATAAATTATCTTTGCTTTCCAAAAAAAAAAAACATGCATTCCAAGCATCATCATAGCTCAAAACATGCATTCCAATCATATTGCCTAGTCTCAGCTTACTCAAATATCAATCATATTAGTTAGTCTAACTAGGGTTTCGAAACATCACAACAAAGACAGATCATTGAACAATGGATTTTCATCATTAACATACAATAGAGACATACCTTCGATGGCTTCCCTAGGAGTCTTAAAGCCAAGCACAATGGACTTCCAAAATCGAGTCCCACCCTTTCCGGGACTCGATTTTTTCCTAGTTTTCTTCGACCTGCGAAAGTGAGCAAATGTTCAAACGAGGAACGCCTAATGTTAAAACCAAAGGACATACCTCAAAAGATAAGTGCCAGACACGAACTCCACAAACACGAACTCGACAATGTGGTTGCAGTCACGGAAGCGCAGCCCAGTTTGCGACAAACACCAACTCAGGCAGAAGGAGAAACAACAAGAACGCCCTGGGGGTACCCTTTCCGGGACTCTTTCCTTTCCTAGTTTTCTTCGACTTGCAAAAGTGAGCAAATGTTAAAACGACGAATGCCTAATGTTAAAACGAAAGGACGTACCTCAATCGATAAGTGGCAGAGACGATCTCCACAAACATGATCTCCACAATGTGGTTGCAGTCACAGAAGCGCAGGCCAGTTTGAGACAAAGACGAACTTAGGCAGAAGAAGAAAGAAGAAGAACGATAGGGTTCAAGGGCGCGGGTTGTGCAATTTCAAAATTTTAATATATAATGATAACAACATCGGTTTTTTAAAAATAACCGATGTTAACATCAACTACGTAACATCGGTTTTCTTAAAACCGATGTTAACATCGACTCGATAACATCGGTTTTTACAAAACTGATGTTAACAACGGCATACTAACATCGATTTTTCCGAAACCGATGTTAACTACTCCATAGTAACATCGGTTATTAAAATAACCGATGTTAATATCGACTAGTTAACATCGATTTCGGAAAAACCGATGTTAACTAAGTCTACTTATTTACAAAAATGTCACCGCACTTTTGTTAACATCGATTTTGTGAATAACCGATGTTAACCGTCCGATGTTATATCTAAAAATTGTAGTAGTGAGTATATGGTAATCGTATATCTGCCATATGATGATACATGCATATGTAATAATATTAATGTACACACTGGATGGCATGATGTATCTTAGACGCGCATGGATTGCAAAAGACATATAAGGAGAATAAATTCTTTACATTCAATTTGAGCATAAGTTTGATTAATTAAGATTTAAGAATCATGATAGTCATTGGCTAGCGGAAACAAGACCCTAAATCATTAAGAACAAATTATAAAAAATAAAATCAGGGATTCAATTATATAAATATATATGAAATAAAATATAAAAATATAAGATTTTATTTACAATTTTTAATTTAAAAAAAAAATTATTAATGAATTTTAAAAAATAAGAAATGCAAATGCACACCCTCACATAGTGTAGGTCCACCACTTATGGTAGTTTAAACTTGACGTAAGAACGAAAACTTACTCCTCTGGCTTGGCATCTTCGTGAAACAGCGGGGATATTATAATGCATGATAAGAATATATAGAGGTTTTTGATTATGAGAATCACTAATTATAGAATTATATGTAGTCGGTTTAGGCATCAAGACCGTACCCTTTGATTTGACGCTTTTGGGCTTGGAGGATACAAAAATGTGGTCAAGATATGATGTATGACTACTTAAGAGTGCATGCGAGTATGTGATGACTCAATTTTGTAGTTCCGGTAGCCATTATTTTTTAAAAAATCATCACCAAGAACTTCTATATTTCTTTTCCTCAAATGGCCCATTAATTAGTTTTGCCTTCTAGCTACTTGAATTCATTATACTCTCCCCTTTCATAATTTGGCTTTTCTGATTAAACATCTTTTTAGTTTTTAGTATATGTAAATATATTAGATTTGACATTTAATTCCCATAACATTTTTTATTTATAAACTTGTATCTAAAGACTTCATTTTTTTTGTTAATTTTTGCTTACACAAATGCTTACGTGACTCGGAATTTTATTGCGTAGACGAACATGTACCATATGCCAGATATAAAAAATGCAAGGATTGGATAGTACGTACTTCCTAAACAAAAAAAATACAAGGATTAAAACAATCTAATATAATATTATTCATATAAAAATGAAAAAATATTTAAACCTTTTAACTTTTATCTTTGCCAAATTCTTTCCAATATATGACAAAAACTTAAATTAGGAATTACCTCATGCATGCATTGCATGGTATACCTAGCTAGCATAACTTCCTTGTACTTCAAATGCATGTTAATTGTGAATATGAATTTGCATATAAGCTCCAAGCAAGTACTACACAAATTACAAAGTAAAGGATTATACATACATGCCCTCGAGCCTCAATAATGTCAATATTATATACATTATTGCAAAAAAAGGGTTGGCGTTTGAGACTAAACAAATAACACAGAAAGTGAGGGATCTATAAGCACCTGGAAATAAGGGAAATGTATGTAAAGTGAGGGACAACAAGACAAGGCCTGGGCTTGAAATGCACGCATGCTTTGCCTACTAACAGCAACTTCCCTACTCACCACACCGTAACCCCTCTCTATCACAGACTCGCCAACCTGTTTTATTTTCCAACACGGCTAGCTTCAACCCCACACTCCTTTGCTTTCTTTCGACTCAGCACCTCTTTTCTCCCCCAAAGAAAAACGAAAAAGAAAGTTTACTTCCCTTTTTCTTTGATGCCTTTTAAATTATTTTGTTTGCAGAACAATGTATTCTCATAGTGGGATCCATGTAGCAGACCTTGTAAGATAAGACTTTGTTGTTATTGGTCTTCCAAAAACTTTTTCTTTCAATCTTTGAAAGGTCTCGGAGATCAAATCCTATCAGCATTTTTAAGAAACTCAACTATGTAACTCTTGGGTGCCTTTGTTGCCATTGTTTTGTGAGCTTTATCCGTGTTTGTGTACATATTATAGGACTTTGTCATCTTGAAAGGAACGAACTAAAGCTCCTAAATAATGTGGGCCTTAAGGTATAACCACTTTTCATCCACGCATAGTAATTTTTTGCGGTTATTATAGGGCAAGTATATATGGGGCATGCGTATGTTAGGAATTTTTCTTTTCATGAGTTGACATTTTTTAGTTTTATTGGGCGCATTTGTTTAAATAACTTAGGCTGATCAGTTTGAACTAACTTTTAACTTATGAGAGTACTATTTTGATTGGTATAAGCACTTGGTTATTAACAAAGAAAAGCAAAATGGTTTATAAGTTTATATGTAATTATAGAGGGTAGTTAAATAAGGGATTTTCTGAAATAATTAAGATGCACAAGTTAAATTCAACTTAATTATATAATAAACTTAATTCATTGTGATTCCTATATTCATTAATTATTTTCTATTTCTAATGTTCAATATGATCTTATCACGAGAGAACTTTTTCATAGTTATTTTTAAGACAACGAATGGAAAAAAAATTGAGATATTATTTAATTTTATTTTGATAAATTTTATGATGAAATTTTTTAAATGAAAATAAAAGGAAAGTATATAAGAAAGTTATAAGTTATTATCATAAACCTAATTAAACATTTTCCATTTTCCCATTAAGTGTTTATATAATACAAAAAAATTAAATAAATTCTAGTATTTTTATACGTAGAAATCAAATTCAACTATAAGAAGATTTACAACAAGTTACTGTATTATTGAGGTAGATCTTATTGAAAAAATAAATTCTATTGAAGTTATTCCATATGCCTAAGACGCCTAGTGTATTGTGTATGGTCCTCGTCATACTCATGAATCACATGAATGGGAGACTTTTCTTAAAGTACATTTATCTTTCATATGATCAAATTCGAAATATTTAGCCTTCATTTTCCTTTTCAGATATCCGTTTATCAGCAAGACTTTAATATACACTCTACTTTTATAACAACAGAAAAGCAAAAAATACAACCAAAAACCAGGGCTGATTATGTTAGAGAGCGTATTAAGGTCCCACACAGAAGATAATCAACTTGAATTTAGCATCATAGACAGACAGGTAGTAGGTCACTTTCAATCTACAGGAGCCACACACCGGGATTCCTCCTTTTGTACACAACACTACAGTACCATGCAAAATATTAAGTAGTGAGAAAGAAGATATGCCTCTATATCACTAAATTAGCATCGACATTATTCCCTTTAGTCCATGGTGTATAAAATATAAACCATCTCCAACATGCTTACCTAGAAAACTATATTAATTAGTTCTTTATAAGAATCTAGCTAGCCAATTATCTCTTCCACATCTCCCTCTATAAATGTAACCCTTTGCTTTCTATGTATCTCACCACATATCACAAATAAACCAAATATAGTGTTGCACATAAAGTTTCAGCAATATTATTATCCCATATATATATATATATATATTCCATTTAATCATGGCTGCACCACATGATGATGATCCTAGAAATATGGTTTCCATTTCAAGGATTGTTTCTGTGCATCCCAAGCTTGTGCAACCTCAGAGGGTTTTGACCCTTTCAAATTTGGATAGGCAGTGTCCAAACCTCATGCAATTGGTGTTCTTTTACAATAACCTTCCTCACCAAACTCTGAAGGACTTGTCCCTCAATTCAGTGTTCTCCAACTTGAAATCTGGCTTGGAAGAGACCTTCACTCTATGGTATCCTAGTGCAGGTAGGCTTGGGCCAAATCAAAGTGATGGCAAGCTCAATTTGTGGTGCAACAACCAGGGTGCAGTTCTGGCAGAGGCTGAAACCTCTGTTAAAACATCACAACTTGGAAACCTCTCTGAGTACAATGAATTCTTTGAGAAGCTCGTTTATAAGCCAGCTTTTGATGGGAATTTCTCAAACATGCCTCTGATTGTTGCTCAGGTGAGACAAACATATATATAATCTGTGAAGAATATAATATCTAATTGCAATTAAATACTAGAATATATAGCAGTTACATATGTAAATGTAAAATATGTCGTCACTGAAGAAAATTAACTTGTTTAGGGTCTATGTTTTTTTATCCCATCTGAGTTACCTGATTGATTAATTTTTGCCTTTTCTAATTTGTGTATCACTCCATTGCGTCCCTGAAAAGTACTCTTCTCCCCAGAATTAGTTATAAAGAAATGTTGGGATTTGTTTTTCTTTCTGTAAGTATGACAGAAGTTAGGATTTGTCCTTGTAGTTGTATAAAAACATGGACATGTTCCCTTCACACTGGACAATAAGCGGGGCCGTAAGATCTTCTTGTTTCTATAATTTATTTGCTTAATCTTTGTTAATTCTTGTCTTTCTTATCATTTTTGAGGAAACCTAGCTTCCGAGAAATAGAGAAACAAGAAAGAAGAAAAATAAACCCTCTTCCTTCTGTGCCCTAAGTCTCTTAACTATGCAGCCAAATCACACCTCACAACTAAGTAGTATTTATCACATGATCAACAATGATACTTATTAATTAACTCATGTGGGTAGGATTTGATCTCCAAATTTGTGTTATGAAAAATTATTTGTTGAAAGAAATTAATTTCTCAAAAATGATTTAGTCCTTCAATAAATTAGGTTAAATTCTCAACCGAATGCTATGTTGTATTCACAATACTTCGACTGATCGATGTACTTTATTTTTTTTTCCTACTATATTTTTTTTTATCTATTTCGTCTTATTACATAACATATCATCTCACCTGATACATCTTTCACTCCTCTGCCTTCTTTTTCTATACTAGTGTATACACTTAAGGAGGTATAACGATTATTTCTCTTATCACATTAAAGTTATTAGAAAAAAATATTAAATTGATTAAGTAGACACTTTCCCAAAATAAATACACTATTTGATAAACATAGGTTACTAAATTTGGATGTGGAGGGTATTCAATTGGCATTGGAACAAGCCACTCGTTATTTGACGGGGCAGCAACCTATGACTTCTTGTATGCATGGGCCTCAAATTCTGAAATTGTGAAAGGAAGAAGCAGATCTGATGAGCTTCCAAAACCAGTGCATGAGAGAGGGATACTTCTCAGTGGTAGTCTTCAAGCCCCAAGAGGGACTATGAATTTTCCTTCAGATTCAAGTTCAAATGCTAAGCAAGCTAGGGCCATGGCAATAGATCACTTATATCAACTTATAATGCAAACAGCTAGTGGACAAAAGGGCTTTCCTATGCAAATTGGAGGAACCTCTAATCCAAAGAAGTGTGTGCTTAAAACCTATCATCTTTCAGGTGCAATGATAGAAGACTTGAAAAGGAAACACTTTTCCATGCAAAGAGGTTCTCTTCCTTTCTCAACCTTTGAGGTTCTTGCGGCTCACCTTTGGAAGGTAAGTTAATATGCCTCAGTTGTTGTTGTTCCTGTTGAATCCTGTGTGTTTGTTTTTTAGTTCATTATATGGCAAAGATATGACAGCTTAACATGCATCTTTTGTTTTGCCCCCTAACTTATGCCACCAAATTTGAGAAGGTACAGTAAGCAAGCACTACTAATCGAACCTAACAAAACAACATAGTATAGACTTGACTTTGCAAGTATCAGAAGATTCAAAACCAAAGACTTTTTATTGTCATGAGTCGCAAGCCAGGAGCAATGTTATCCTTGAATAACATTCAGGATTCAAATGTGAAAATTAAAAGTAATATAATCTTGTGAGAATGACAGTAAATTTTAAAGTCGCATATCATCATTTAAAAGAATCGTGTAACATTTAATAAAATTCACATAAAGTATATATTTTAATCATAACCATTAATAAGCTAGATCTAACATTTGGTACTTAGAGAAATCGAAAGGTTTTAGTGCAAATATTTTCGGGTCAATAGTTGAATGTGTTTAGATACATCAAGAGAAAGAAAGGGAAAGAGGTCGAGTTTATTAAATAAAAACTAATTGGATTATTGGTATAGAAAAAGTGTCAAAACATTTAATTTTTTATGGGTACCATGGAATTCTCTAATAACTATTCTTCTTAATCTCACATAGAAAAACATTATCGATAGACATAAACATACATGTACGGATATCAATATAAATATATAATAAGACATAATTAATTGACACCAAGTGTCAAACTTTTATATTTACACCAACTAACAACTTTTTTTTATACAATACGAAATTAATCAATCTAGTCGTTGAATTGAAAGTTCTTTAAGTTTATAAAATTTCATGCAAATCAAAATCTAATTTCTACTTCATCGCATTATTTTATTTTGACAAATAATATGCTATTTAAAATATAATTAAATATTTATTGATATATATATAGCATAAAAATGTGATAATATCAAATGATTCACACACATACTGTTAAATTTGGTAACATAATTCTTTTTCATAAATGATAAAGTTTATGAATTCAACAATTCTTATTTAGTTGTTGTAATTGTCGATATGCCTAAAGAGTCAGAATATATATATATAGAGAGAGAGAGTGACAGAGAGGGGGAACTAAACAAAAAAGAAAAAAGAAATATAATTGAAATAACTAAACTTAAAATTGTATAAGTGATGTGTCATTACATGGTAGGATGAGTAGTTAACAGTGGTAAAACTTTACTTCAAAAAATTAAAAGTGGCTATATATTAAAGGAGTTAAAAAAATTTAAGTCTAATGTTTATTCGGATAAAATATATATTTCGTCTCTCTAAAATTTTAAATTTTCATTTTGTCCCTCTAATTTTTTCATACTGAATTTTAATAATCCAGACATTTCTAGACATATAATCCAATGTTTATAATTTAATTATCAAATTATATATACAAATAAAACAATGTGATGAAATATTAATTAACTTTTAAATTGTATGAACTTTTTGGACTTTGCTAGACTGAAATTTCAATGAGAAAATTGAATTGGTACATTTAATATCTATAAAATATTATTAATTAATTTTGTCTAGTTTGACTTGATATTAATTGATTTTGTCCCTACACAAACATAATTAATCTATAATTTTTTAAAAATTAAATAACATTAAATTTTTATATATTTTACATCATTAAATTATACTACTTTCATTTTTATTTTAAAAATTATATTGGTTAATCTACATCTATATATTATGCACACTAATGTAAATGAGCCTCTTATGATTAATTTACTCTCTTTATGAATTTTACCTTTGTCCAAAAAGCAGTTTTGAGCCTATATTATTAACTTTGGGATTTTAAAATTGATATGAAATCAAGTTTTTGAGCAAAGTTCCAAAACCATTAGAATAATTTTTAAAATAATTTCATGTAATAAAATCTTAAAATCAGTGTGTTGAAAACTGGATCAACTAGTTCAATCAATTCAACTAAGAATTGGTGGGTGGTCAATCCGTACACTCCAAAAAAATTGAGACTTTTCTGAACCGGTGAGAATCGATAAAGCATCTAATCGATTGGTCCAAAAATGTTGTTAAATCTGCACAAAGAACTAGTTTGAACTAAATTAAAAATTATGTGTCTTTTTCAATTTTACTTTTAAGATAAAAAAGAATATTTAAATATTTTACATATCTATAAAAAGTACACCTCGAACCAGTGTCTTTGTCAGTTTAATCACTGATTCGATTTTAAAAACATTACTTAAAATTAATAATACAATGTTTAAAATTAGCTCTTGATAACCTTAAAAATTGCAAAAGAAGGAAAATAATTTTAGGAGGTCTATTATAGGTTTTACCATTAGCTAACATACTTATTTACATTAAAATAAATAAATTGTAACTCATACTAATCTTTGTGAACAGGAAATGCAATTTAAACATCTCAAAATGAGAAAATGACTGTAATTGATTTATTTATGACACAAAAAATGACTTTAATATTTTTAGTCTCTCAAATTTAGGGGGAATTCATTCTACATGGGTCTCAGAAATTAAAAGTTGATCTTTTTAATTCCTATAATTTGAGGGAGAAAAACTATTTTAGTTCATTTGCCAAACACCCTTTGAAATTTTATTTATGTGTCTAACAAATCACAAGTCACTTGTTACATGAAACCTACTTTGATTTTACAGTTTTATTATCAAAACCCACACTACATTTGTGTTTTTGAAGTATTCATTCTAAGTGTGCTTGGGCACAGGACATTTTGATAGAGAGACTAAAACATTATTTTTATAAAAAACGTAGACTGAAAAGGTTAATTTTAAATTTTAGACAAAAAATAAATATAACTTAAATTTATGTAAACAAAAACATATTTAAATAAATTGAGACTGAAAGGTTTTATTTTCCACATAATATTCCCCCATTGAGTAGTCCAAACTATACATTGTTTCATTTTGAGTATAGGCAAGGACCAAAGCATTAGAGATGAAGAAAGAGAAGCTAGTATGCCTCCAATTCGCGGTGGACATAAGGAACAAGATGACACCTCCATTGCCAAAATCTTTCAGTGGAAACGCCTACGTTCTCGCCTCCATCATGATGTCAGTGGCAGAATTGGAACAAACAAGCCATGAATTCATCATTGAGAAAATAAGAGAAGCCAAGAACAGTGTAAACCATGACTATGTAAAAGCCTACGTTGATGCCCTAGATGGGCCACAACAATGTTCTTCACTCCCTCCACTCAAGGAGCTAACTTTGGTCTCTGATTGGACAAGAATGCCCTTTCACAACATTGAGTTCTTTCGTGGAAAAGCAACCTATGCATGCCCTTTGGCCACTCCTATGCCACAGGTTGCATATTTCATGCAAAGCCCTAGTGACAACAAGGGCGTTGACGTGAGGATTGGCTTCGAAGCGGAAAACGTAAGTGCTTTTAGTGAATGCTTTTTAAACATGGCGTGATGGAAACGTCTATTGATGTATCTAATCATAAATAATTGTGTTGGTGAGGTCTCGTAGAAAAATATTTCATGTTGACTTGTGGAAAGATAAATAGCTGAAGCTATAGTATATACACTACTATTGTTTTTAGACCAATAAATCCTTGCCTTTATCTTCATATTACATGATGTGTTGGGTATTTTATACTCCAATTTTGCTAAAATTTCACTTTAGTACATGGTTTCCGAAAACTTCGGCCAAGAAAATCAACATTTTTATTTTTGTTTTATGTTTCTACTTTATGTTTTGATTGTGTTTTCTAAAAGTCTGCACGGGAAATAGTAAAAAAATAAACTTTTTTATTTTTTTGTTTCTATTCACTTACAAACTTTTAAAAATAAAATGATAATTTTTGTATTTAAAAGTGACAACAGAAAATAAAAAACAAGCGAAGGTAACTTTTCAAACTAAATATTTTCTTTTTTCTGAATGATGTTAATAACTAACACAAATGATATTTTCTTTTAGTGAATATCGTTATTTAAATTAGTGCTTACAATAGAAGTTGATTTTAGCCCATGCAAAAAGTTGTTTTTTTTTTCTCCTTGTGTTGAAATATAAACGCATTTGATACTCACCTTACAAAGAAAGTAAGAAAATTAGTAGAGGAATATCGTAGTGTGCAAACTTTTTTCCTATGATGAGAATAAATACATACTATCCAAATTTTCACTACTATACACACTCTAATGGGCTATACGTGTGCAAACTTCATAAGCAAAAAAGGCATTTCTAGCTATAAGCCCCCCATATGCAAGAACGTGTTTATTGCTAAATAATAAATGAATGCTATATATGTATTAAAAAAATGAATACTATTTCGTGGGCCATTATTTGCATTCATAAAGGGAAGACCCCGAGTTTATTGTCACTAAAGTTATTTTATTCTTGCCTATGGACCACTAACAAATTGCTAGAAAAGCATGTCTACACAAAACTAAACATGGTTTACTCCATAATGCGCTAGAGGGCCCGTCCATGCATAAACAACGCAATTTTCACAAATTGAGAAAGCCCTTGCTGAAAGTAATACCCAAGCCTAGAAAAATACTACCAAGAAGACAAAACTGGGAAAAGTGGTAAACCAAGACCTGTGACACGCTACAAAATTCATCAACAAAGCATGACATGATGGTTAAATATACTGCCAAAATTCGTGTCACATGGATGTTCCGGCCGGGTAATTATTGTTGCATAAGTATGACCCGTCCAAGAATTTCACCTTGTCTTGTTTCTGCATCACATGACAATGTTATTATTATTAGATGGTCATGGTGCAAAATGCAAAAAAGGATCAACGAAGAAAGTATTGGATCACAAGTTAAATAGTAAAACAGCTTTGAAGGTCAGTCTAATAGTTTTACAAATCATAGATAGACAAGCATTTATGTAACATCGTCAAGAAGACAAGTTTATACAGAAAATAGTGAAAACAGAAAATAAAAACAAGAACAATTATCCCTTGTATCAGTATGTATATAAACTTCTTAAAAATAAAAGAACAAGGTGAAATTTTTGTAACTGAGAATTAACACACAGGACATTCTTAAACAAACAAGCTCTAAGGTTCTTCCTTCTAATTGTTTTCAATAAAAATTATTCATGTCAAAAGGTGATGTTAGTCTAAAGTACCAGCATTTTTAGCATGAAAACTTTAAGAGTTATACCCAGTAACAGTTCAACATTGAACCAATCATCTTCAGTTTAACATAGCAGCTCATGATCAAGTTAATTAAGCATAGCATCTTTGATGTACGTATAAAAATACATATCATCTCACTGAACACAAAATTCCTCCAATTCTGTTTAGTTCTGAGGTAGCTAGAAGGGAAATTGAACAGATAGATTTATATCCATCATGCCACTAATGTCTCATAGCATAAGGGAAATATGAACGAACTTATGGAACTAATATCCACAGGTGTTCTTATCTGATGCATAAAATATTCAATGTCTATATTGTCATCAATCAACCAATGGTTAAACAAAACATTACATTTTGACATGGATGTGGACCAACTCAATTAGCCGTAATGGCAACCAATAATACTTGTAGCTTTACCTTTAATTCAACTAATTACTGAATACTCAATCAGAAAATAACAAGAGTTTAGCAGGCCCTCCATACAGAGTATGTTGCCTATTTATAACAGTAGTGTATACATTGATAAGAATGATGTATAAAGTTTTAAAACTTTAATGGTATTAGACTATTAGTTAATAATATGGTCAAATAAATAACTTTCTATTATCTTCTCCATGATGGTATCAACCTAATCAAAAGGTCTACACGTGTTTTAATCAATACGCAAACAAGAGTTGAGAAAATTCTGTAATCACATAGAAACAGAAACTCCAGAACAGATGCATAAATAGGTAAACTGATCAGATTTTTAAAACAGTAATGCAGAAATATCAAATTGCATAAATTTGAATACCTGTTTCATCATTGAACTGGCAAAGTCTTCCAATGAACCAAGATTATTAGTGGCACTACTGTTTTGAGACTTCTGCCGGTTCATGATGTACCCATATTGTTGTTTCAATGAGTTTTCTTCACTCAATCCCATAATTCCATCATGCTTCATCTGTAAGGGATTACAGAAATTGAAGTCCAGATTTCTATTATAGTTTGAGTTGATAGAAGTATGGCCTTCTGGATCAATCAGAGTGTCTATTGAATTACCAATAACATTTGCATCGTAATTACTATCATGATTATTGTCATCCCAGCCTTGAAATGGCACATTATTGCTCATTTGTCCCAAGTTATTTGTAAAAATGAGTCCTTGAGAGTGCATATCTGTCGGTGAATCATGGGATTGATTAAACAGTGAAGTAATGGATGATTGACCACTCAGATTCCCCCCTTGCAAAGTTTCACTTGGAGGGTAAGAATTTGTCCCAGATGACTGCATAGGACTTGACCAAATATCACTACACCTACCATGATCCAACAAAGGGAGAGAAAATTGGGAATGCTGAGAGGCTACTGAAGTTAAATTCTCATATACTCCGCCCCCTTGTGTGTTTTCACTATCTGCTTTCAATACCAAGTCATTGTTTGAGATGTCCAAAACCGGAGAGGGTGAGCAACCAATTGTTACTTTTTGTGTTTGATCTGAGAGTTTCTTTGACACGCCAAAAGTTGGTCTATCATCAATTAGGGAGGACATGTTTTGAATAGGACCAACACTAACACCCTTATTATGTTGCAATTGATCAAGGCCTATAGACATTGGCATTCCCTGGATACCATTTTGATTACCACAAGCTATGGCTGATTGGAACTTAAGTGGATCATTTATGGATTTGTTTAAATTTTGTGCATGACTCAACTGAAGAGCTTCTGAAGAAGATATCCCATGCATATTCAGACCAACAGAAGCATTCAATCTACCAATCATTCCACCAGGTGGAAAGGGTCTGAAAGCATTGTTATGAAACTGTTGAGGACCAGTCAATGTCTGCATATGTCCAACCCCACTCAGAGAACCCATTCTCAAATAAGATGAATCTGCAGTGCCTAAGGCTGCCACCAGATTAGCCTGTCGGTTCGCCACACAGCTAATTCTTTTCAGATAAAGCCTATATTTCTGCAACCATTGCAAACACAGTGACATTCCCTAATTGAAAGGGCTCATGTTACATTAAAATAATGAAGACAAGTAGAGAAAAATACCTGGAGGTGGCTGGCCACATTCTCCCTTGTAAGCTTTTCAACATTCATCAAGTCAAGAATCTTTTTAGGTACAGCCTCTGCAAGCAAAATAATTAACACTATCATATCATGAGTCACATAATTTAGTATTGGAACACTCTGGCAAGGTGTAAAATATAAGTAATTATCATTGTATTATATTTTCCCCCAAGGGCACCTATGCTAAGAGTTCAAATTAATTCTTGATAAAATTTTCATTTCATATCATAAGAAACTCAACATTGGATTGCTATCATCCACCCAAATATTCATAAAAAACTTGTTAAAAAAGATAAAGGAAACAACTAGTGATTAACCTCTTGTAGCAATTGATCAGAAATAGAGCAAATTACACTAACACCTCTTGTTTCATCAAATTTCACATGCAATAACAAGAATATTTCTAGTGGAACATCTTTCACAATCCCTGGAGAGATAGTTCACTAAAAGACCGAATACCTCTTCTTTTTTAACTTTACAATAACCCCCTTACAGGGATTCATAGTGTGATGCACTTCTTCAATGATAGGTGCATCAATGTATTATATTTGAAACAATTAAGGGGGTTACTGTAGGAGGGAAAAGGAAGAAATATCGTGTGAATTTCAAAGAAACCGTACGAGGTGTCAGTATAATTTGTTCTAAGAAATATGATAACACTTGTTTTGCAATAATAGATAGATTGAAGAACATACTGTCAATGCCTAGTTGATTAACAGCAGAAACAAACTTGCGGTGCAGCTCCACAGACCAAACAACTCGAGGCTTCTTCAGAGTTGATGAGTCCTCATTGTCATGGCCATCCTCGTTCTCCTCCTCATCATCTTCATCCTGATCTTTCCTCTTTTTGGAAGGCTTTCCATTTTGATCTGAATTTCCTGTTCCTGCTGACACTCTTCCATTGCCATTATCAGCATTAGGTTTGTCATGGTCACTGGTTTTGTTCCGCTCCTTTGAATCGATCTTCTTCCTCCTGATTACATGCTGCCAAATGTTCTGTAGCTCCTCAATTCTAACAGGTTTCAGAAGATAATCACAAGCTCCATGTGTAATTCCCTTCATCACCATCTTAGGGTCATCATTTACAGACAACACTGAAATCAAACATTTAACAATGTCAAGGGTTCATTAAACCACTAAATGAAGCTGCAACACATAATCAAAAGAAAATCTTCCTAAGATCACTTTACATTTGTCTACCAAAGTTTCATATTTATCATTCGATTCTGAAAATAGTTGTTAGAATCGCATGATTTATTGTAGGCTAAAAATTTGTAGCATGTGCTGAATTGCAAAAGACTTTTAATTGTGTGATAGTCAAATACATGAATGACTTTAAATACTTGTTAGGCTTTTGGTTTCCATTTGTATACCAAAGTTTCATGTTTATCAATCAGTTGTGACTTGTGAACATAGTTGTTAGAATAGCATGATCGGCTGGCTAAAAATTAGTATCAGTGATAAATTGCAGAAGACTGACTAGGTGCAGTTCCATATCAAACACCTTTTATGCTCTACAAAACTAGACCCAATCCTACAAAATCTTTGGTAGTGATGAAGTAACAATACTTAGTTAAAACATACACAAAGACAATCCAAAAACTAAAACCTCAACACCAGAAAAATATAAGCATAGTAACCGTTTAACTTCATTAGTAATTATGTCATTAATCAATAATGTGGATAAAACTGAGAAAGATGAACTGTAGAAGATTGACTACAAGATCATCACTTACTTATGACTGGTAGGTCCATCTCAAGCCCCACAAGCTCAAGCAGCTTAAATCCATCCATGTCTGGCATGTGGACATCACTGATTACCAGGTCAAACATGGTTTTGTTTTCTCTCAACAACTTCAATGCCGTTATTGCATTTTTAGTAGTGGTTACTGAAAAATCCATAGCCAAAATAAATATCATTCTGAAAGAGCAAAATTGCATACCGCAGATACAACCAGAACACAAAATCTATGTATTGTTCATTAAAAAAATCCAATCAAAGGAAAAGTTTTGCATCCTTCATCCAATGAAACCATGTTTGAGCGGGTCCGAAGGAAGAAAAAATAGAAAATCAGAAAACAAAGAAACAACAGAAAATCAGAAAAAAAAAATAGAAAATTGGGGAGCTTCAAAATGCAAATTCTGTCCAGTCACTAATTTAACTGATCCGAACGTTTCAGAACAGTATCAAAGAAAAATAGAAAAACAAAATATTAATTTAATTGATTGATAAAAACATTGACAGACCAGAAAGTAGAAAAATAGAGTCCGATGGAAAAAGAAGAGTCAACTCTATTGACAATAATTTCACATATCTACAGATAAATATACACATAGACATATACATATTTCCAAAACTTAAGTTATATCCTATGCAAAGATCTCTCAAATGAAAAATCAAATCAACACCCTCAATTTGACAAATTCAAGTTTACAAAACAAAATCCTTCATTATTTCAATAACAATGTCTAGGCCAAGAAAAAGAGCGCAAGATAGAATTCCCATATAGTAATCAATGCAATCAAAAATTCAAAATTCAAAAAACGAAAAGCAAGAGTAGAAGAAGATCACCATGGTATTGACATCTTCTAAGCAGAGTCTCCAGAACCATGAGACATGTTGAGTCATCATCAACAGCAAGAACACGCATTCCAATAGGGAACTGGTCTCTGAGATCATCCATTCTATGATCCTCCACCACGGTCATTTTCTTGCAAAAGGGTCTCGAAGCCAAAAACCCCAGAACAGAATCTATGAAACACGTACAGAACCCCAAGAGAAAGAAAGAAAGAAAAAGAAGATTTTTAAGGAAGAATATCGTTGACAGGGAGAAAAAGTAGGAGTGATGAAGGGAAAGAGAGAACAATTAAAAAAGTTTTTTTTTTTTGTGTTATCTGTTGTGTGACACAGTTGAATGAGAAAGATACAGAATCTTGAACTAAAATGTGTGGTGGTGTGTGTGTACAGTGAAAGTTTGAATTAACAACGTGAAGATTGACCGAATTATTATGGAAGATGGTGATGATGGACCTTCCTTTCTCGTTAGAACAAGAAAATCGCCAATTCAATTCAAAATTTTCCCAGAAAATTTTGACGCGTTGTGTGCACGCGCTCAGAAAAACGGAAACATTATGATTCTTTCCCTTTAGAATTTAGACACCAAATTACAGATATCTTATCTTTATTATCGATTTTTCCTAATTTCTCATTATTTCTCTGTCTGTTATTTACCCAAACTAACTTTCCTTAATTATTTGAGATACATTATAGCATTATCTTGTTGTCCAAGAAACACATTGCACCATATATCCCCTATTATCAAAAACACTTATTAAATCCTTTACTTAAAAAAAAACATTAATTTTTTTAAGAAATCACCCGAAATAGTACCGTAATTTAGTTTGAAATTTATGTTAAGTATTTATAAAGCTATTTTAAGTTATCATCTAGTTATAAATTGTGTAAGATTATTGATTTTAACAATAATAATTACAAATCATATCTAGAAAAAAAATTATATAACATAATAAAAACAATTATTTTAATATTTTATTAATTATTGTATATTTAATATTTAATTTACAAATACTTATAAGCAGGAAAGAAAGCAAGTAGTCACTAAATATATGATGTAGGATTAGGTTACGAAAAACACGCTCCTATCTACCATATAACCAAGACTAAAAATTAATGTAAGAGAAAACATATTGGTTATTTAAGATTGATAGTAAAAATATATAAGTAATAATATTATAATATATAATTATATAATATTAATAGTATAATAATATAATATTACTTAAAATTTTGCATTCTTTCTTTGGATTGATTAGGATCAAAATGTTGACTTGATTAGTTCAAAAATGTCTTTCAAGAAGAATAAAAGAAGGAAATTTCTATGTTTAACCAAAATTATTAAGTGAAGAGAAATATATATATATATATATATATATATATATATATATATATATATATATATATATATATATATATATATATATATATATATAGTAACGGCCGCTACTTGTTGTACAATAACTTTTTTTTTCCTCTTTTGCCTATTATTTTTATGTGGTTTCATTGATTGCCAAATTAGTAAGAAAGGGTAAATTAACTGTATTTAATTGACAGAAAATTATGTATTCGTAATCTCTATTAATATTGCACTTTCTATAATTTAGTGTTTATCTTCCATTTTCTTAAATGGCAACAATTAATTGTTTCAAATTACGGATTTATAATTTATTTGAGATTTGATGGAAATCATCCCAAAGAAGAAAATAAATATTCTTTTTCACCATAATGCTTTCTTTTTGTTTCCAAAAAAACAATGGAAGACGAATCCGAAACTTAAGAATGTTATGTTTAAAGGATCAGAACTAATTAATTTGGAATATTAAATTCAATTTCTAATTAGAGATTATAGAACTAGATAGCTATATACTAATATGTATTTTTTTAATATAAATGTAGCCATAAATAAATTTGTATATTATTAAGTGAAATGACATGAAATAAATACTTTATTCTTGATCCATTCAAATGTTTGTTGATACAAAATAAAAACATTTTACTCCTTAAAGTATTTATTAATTTATTTATTTCTTCAATATGAAAATTTATTTATTTCTTGAAGGTTCTTTTCTTTTCATTACATATTATCACTTAACCTTTTTAATTAAATCCAGAAAAATTAACTTCCACAATCTGAAAATTAAAATTCAAGATGATCAAGTGATAAATAAAAATATATATGTGATTAATTAGTTAAATATACAAACAAATATTTCCATAATAATTTAATGTCTTGTAATGTATGTTGGTGCTTTATGTTCTATTATATGCACTAGGGGATGCACCTTATATGATGTGGGGGAATTGCATCCACCAGATTTTTTTATTTGTTAATATATATAAAAAAACAATTGTCCTTATAAAAAATTATATATTGTTCTCATATTTAACCTAAATCCCAAATAAACATAAGACATTCAATACAAAAATTATATACTAAAAACTCAAACCATTTATCTCAATTATCGTTATTGTTATATTAACAAAAAAATTCACACAGTGCATAAAACACACTGTTTCATGTAACATTCCAAAATAATATAATAATTAGTTAAATAAAGATTATCTAAATATATCTTTTAGTACAGAAAAAGATAGATTAAATTGTTTTAATATATTAGATTGTTGTATTTTTTAAAATATATTAGTATAATAATATATTAGATTGGATAAAGATAATAAAAATAATAGATAAAGAAAGATTTGTTAAACAAATCTCAAAAGATATAATTTCAAAGTGCACATAACGCTTACATAAGGATAGACAATTCTTTTTCCTAGAATCACACAAACAAACAATCTCCCTTGACATTAGTGGGTTGTTAAAGGATTGAGAAGAAAGGAAAAAGCGAAGAAATTCTATTGAGACAAAGATAATGAGGAACTCAAATTACTTGCATCAAGAGGTGAGTAAAACACGTACCTTTTAAAAATTTCCATGGTATAATTCTTTTAGGAACATTTTTCTTTTACTGAATTCTTGATATAAAGAAATCAGGATTAATGATGTTTTAGTGTTAGTTATTTTAATGAAGGGTATTACATTTCACACACTAAATTAGTAACTTATCGCACATGTTTGATTATAATGTGAATCTTCCCTCACTCCTTCTAACCCTCTCATCTTCTGAGCCCCTCAATTCTCAGAATGGCCAAACACCACTGTCTCTCACCTTAAATCACTTTGTCACTCACTTAAATTTTTTCATTCAATTTTTGTACATCTAATTAGATTTAATTCCTAAACTTATTCAGTTATTCATGTTCACAGAATCATAGTGGTCTTACTCACAGATAGGGGTGGGAATAGGCCAGGCCGGCCTACAGGGGCCTATGACCTGACTTACATAAAGTATGACCTGAACTGGCCTATTTAATTAAAAGGTTAGGCTCAGGCTTTTTAAAAAGCCTATTAAATTAAATAGACCAGACTTAGGCTTATTAAAAAGCCTTATATGTCTGATAGGCCGGTATATATATATATATATATATATATATATATATATATATATATATATATATATATATATATATATATACTTATATTATTTTTTGGGCACAATTAATTTTTTTAAACTATCAAACTTTGATTACACATTACTGCTCCATAACTTCTATTCCTATAATCAAGTAAGACTTTAATTACAATTTAGGTGTGAGTATGTGCCCCTTTATATTTCTCATTATTTTTATTGGCTTTCCTATTTCTATTAACGTTTCCTTTTCCTTTAACTTTCCTATTACATGTCTACTCCAGAGCAAAGGGATATCAAAGATTTAATGTAAAGAAGATTTTTAAAAAGGCTATCAGGCTAGGTTAGGCTTTTAAAAAGACCAGGCCGAGCCAAAATAAAAGCCTTTGATAGGCTATAGGCCAGACTCAAGCCTCAAAAATTCATCGTAGGCTAGGCTCAGGCCTTTCAAAGCCTGACCTGACCTGGCCTATTCCCATCCCTACTCATAGATGTGTGTATCGTGTGCATTAAAAGCATTGTGGAGTTACAGTTTTTGCGAAATTACGGTAAGACTTTTATCAAAAAAATAATCTTTTACGCTTTTCAAATTTTTAATATAAATTATTAATGAGGCTTAACATAATGTAGGGGCTTTTATTTGTAATCAATAGGGAGATTATGTTTATTTTGTTCTTTTTTTTTTACCATAATTAGCTTTACTTTTTTCTTTTGTAGTGTGCTAAACATAAAGAAATTTTTAGAAAGGGATTCCACAACACCATTAATAGAGTCATCTGCGAAAAAATAATTCTTAGAATTTTTTTAAAAGGGATTCTACAACACCATTAGAGTCATTTTGCATTTGATAAGAAAAAATTGATTTGTTTGGCTAAATTTTATACATCAGAATTTTCTTGTGTGGAACTATGGGACCTGAAAGTCAACTTGAAACTTTTATAAGAGATGTTCTATCTAATGAATAATTTTTAAAGTTAAAAGGGATTGTTGATCTTTCTCAATTGTTAGTGAAAACTAAGAAGCATATTGTGTATCCAGTGGTATACTTGCTTGTGAAGTTAGCTTTGATTTTGCTTGTGGCAACTGCAATAGCTCAAAGATGTTTCTCTACAATGAATTTCGTGAAGAATAGAATGCATATTCGCATGGAAGATAAATGGTTGAATGATTTGTTAGAGATAAGAGGAGCAACATGAAGACTAAGCTTTGGAGCTTGAAGAAGTTTTATCTTTTTACATGCCCAACTCTTTGAGTGACATTTGTATTGGTTGTTGCATCTAAATCACTATCTTTTCATATGCACATCATGCATCATCACGTAGAGGTAAAAAGATTGTTTCTAAAGTTAGAAACTTCTTCAGTGCATAAAACTCTCTGTTTTAATCAATTACAAGGTTGATCGTAATCAATTACACAAGTGTTTGTAGCTTGTAGAAAGATTCTAGTTTCGATTTAATCGATTACCAGTTAACCGTAATTGATTACACAGTTCAGTTGAAACCATGTCTGGTTTTTCATGAGTCTCTGCTTTAATCGATAACTTTGTTCTTAAAGTTTTTCCCAGAAGTGATCAAGAACACTTTAATCGATTACATCAGAAATCTAATCAATTACATTGCTCTTGAAAGTTTTCTAGATGTTGGGAAGAACACTTTAATCAATTGAAATGATAATATAATCGATTACTTTTTCAAAATAATCAATTACATTGGATATTTAATCAATTACAGGTGGTTATAATTATTTTCTCTATAAATAACCACCTTGTGTTCTCAGTTTTATGAAGAAAACACATAGAAGAAAAAGTGCTTAGAATAAGTATGTGACTCACAACTTCCAAACTTTGTTTTTTCTGAAGCTCTCATGGTAAAAAGTGAGTTGTGAATTTCTTGTGAGATCAAGAAGAGACTCATTCTCTCAAGCAAAGGTTCCTGCATGTGATTAATCAGGTTGTGTCTTTTTTTTACTCAAGTTTGTCATGTGTTACATGTTGTTTGCATATGCATGAATTTCTAAAGGCATGCTAGAGTATGTTTTTCTATTTTGGGCTAAGGGTAAGTTTCTCTTATGGTCTTATTCACAAAGAACCCTAGGGTTGGGTACCTTAATCTCTTTTTCTCGGGTAAGAACTAAGATTGATTGTGATTGCTTGTAAGAATTCTATATGCATAGTGAAAATCTAATTCGGTTTGGATTAGATAACTGGAGTAGCTCCCCTAGAGATAGAGATAGAGAGTGAACCATCATAAAAATTAGGATATATCTTCTCTTCTTTCTTTCTCATTGTATTCTTGATCAATTTGTTGAAGGTTAAAGAAAATATCTTTTTGAATAAAAACTTTAACAAAATTATTTTGTGTTTAGAGCGGTTGATTAAATATTGGTTTTAACAAAAGTTTGTGATACGATCCTTGTGGAAAAGAAAGTTTTTCAAAACTCTTTCTTTTATTTGATTTAGAACCGATTCACCTCTTTCTTGGTTGGTGAGTTCCATCATTTTTTTCAATTGGTATCAGAGCTATATCTTGAAAGTTGCTCAAGATCACAGTTTTTCTGAAATGGTCTCTAAACAAATCACTTTCTAAAAGGGTGCATCTCTCAATCGACCTCCATTGTTTAAGGGAGAACATTTTTCGTTTTGGCAAAAAAGAATGGAAATCTTTAATCGGTCAATTGATCCCAGTGCATGGAATGCTATTGTTAAAGGACCTTTTATACCAAATAAAGAAGTGAATGGTGAATTGGTGCCTAAAGAATGGGATGAGATGAAAGATGATGAGAAAAGAAAAGTGCAAGATGATCAAAAAGCTAAAAGCATTTTAACTTTTTTCATACTGCAAGGTGCAAAAGTGAAAAGGAAATATGGAAAATGCTTGATGTCACTCATACAGGCACTACGGATGTAAGAAGACCAAGAAAGCACACTCTCGTATCCAAATATGAAACCTTCCAAATGAAGAATGGAGAAACCATTTCAGAACTTCAAACAAGATTCACCCATATTATGAATCACTTTCTTGGTCTTGGAAAAACATTTGAACATGATGAGCTAAACATCAAAATCCTCAACTGTCTTACAAGAACTTCAGAACCAAAGATCACAACAATCAAGGAATCCATGGACTTAGCATCAATGTTGATGGAAGCTCTCTTCGAAAAATTGCTTGCATATGAACATGAGTTGATTCAACAATCTCATGCAGAAGAAACAGAAAATAAAAGAAAATGAATTGCATTCAAAGTTAGTTCTTCAAAGGAAGATTGCAAAGAAAGTTCTAGTGATGACGAAGATGCAAAGAATTTAAGCCTAATGATGAAGAAGTTTGGAAAATTTCTCAAAAGATCCAAAGACATAAAATTCGCTAAACCTTCAAAGAAGATAGAAAGCAACAACAACACCTTCACATGCCTCGAATGTGGAAAGCAAGGTCACATCAAATTTGTGTTCTTGATGGTAGATTTGATGGATGACTCCTCGACCATTGAAGAAACTGAGGTAAATTATGAATTTGAAGAAGTTCTGGAAGCATTTAATGAAATGCACGAAGAAGCGCAAAGACTTGTTGTTTCGAACAATAAGTTGAGAAGCGATCTAAAATTGCATATCACCAAATTGACTTCAACACAAAGTGAACTAGATAAATTGAGACAAGAAAATGAAAAACTTGTTTCAAGCTATAAAGCCATTGGTTGTGTTTGTGCTTATACTTCTCTTAATATGGATGATTACAAATCTTTGCAAATTGAGTTTGAACAGTTCAAAAAGGATCACTATGAAGAACGTATAAAGTTGAAAATTGAGCTTTCCTATCTTAAAGATCTTTTTAAAAAATGAACAAAGGAAAGAGTGATCTTAGTCACTTGCTTAGTGTGAGAAAACATATTACTGATAAGACTGGTTTGGGGTATAACAAGAAAACTAGCTTTTCTAAGAAAACCAAGTTTGCATCCTCCAAAAGGGTGAATCCAAACAAAGTCTCCAAAAAGAAAAACATGGTGCATTATAAGCCTAAAGCAAAGACTTTGTCATTATTGCATGAAAAAAGGACACACATCTTATAAATGCTATGTTAGGAGATTTGATGTTCCTAGAGGTAAATGATTTTGGATTCCTAAAGATTTAATGGTGGAAAATAACCCCATTGGAACCAACCTCAATTGGGTACCACCTTTCTCTAATTTATTTTGTCTTATTGGTGTGCTTAAAAGCAAGAGACTCACTATGGTACTTGGATACTGGTTGCTCTAGGCACATGATGGGTGACAAGTCCTGACTTACTGAATTTGTGTCAAAGGAAGGAGGATATGTCACTTTTGGAGAAAACAATAAATGAAGAATTATGGGAGAAAGAAACATTGGAAATTAGCACAAAACTCAAATAAAAAATGTTTTATATGTTAATGGACTTAAGCACGATCTCTTGAGCATAAGTCAACTATTTGAAAAAGGCTTCAAAAATGAATTCAACAAGAATTCTCATGTCATTTGTGAAGCTATAACTAGTGAGGTTGTTCAAATAGGTAAAAGACTAGGTAACATCTATATGTTGAATATTGAACATGCATCATTTCATGAACTTAGTTGCTTGTTAAGTAAGATTGATGATTCTTGGTTATAGTATCGTAGGGCTGCATATATGAACATGCATCATCTCAATCATCTAGTTAAAAAGGACTTAGTGATTGGTATTCCAAAACTCAAGTTTTAGAAAAATAAATTGTGTGAAGCATGTCAAAAAGGGAAACAAGTTAAAAACTCTTTTCAAAGTAAAAATGTTGTTTCTACTTCAAAACTCCTTGAACTACTTCATATAGATTTATTTGGACCTTGCAGAACTATGAGTTTAGGTGGCAACTACTATGGCTTAGTAATTGTAGATGTTTATTCAAGGTTCACTTGGACTTTGTTTCTGAAAACCAAAATGAAGCTTTTGATGCTTTTCGCAAACTTGCCTAGGTTATTCAAGATGAGAAAGGTCTTAATATTGTTTCAGTTAGAAGTGATCATGGAGGTGAATTTCAAAATGAGTATTTTGAAAATTTTTGTGAAGAAAATGGAATTCACTACAATTTTTCCACCCCAAGAACACCTCAACAAAATGGTGTTGTGGGAAAGAAAAATAGATCCCTTGAAGAAGGAGTTAGAATTCTTCTAAATGAAACAAAACTACCAAAGTATTTTTGGGCTGATGTTGTGAGTACTAGTTGTTATACTTTAAACAGGGTTCTTATAGACCTATTCTACAGAAAAATCCTTATGAGCTTTACAAAGGAAGAAAACCAAATGAATCTCATTTAAGGATTTTTGGATGTAAATGTTTTGTTTCAAACAATGGAAAAGAATCTCTTTGCAAATTTGATGCAAAAGCCGATGAGGCTATTTTTCTTGGTTATTCATTGCAAAGCAAAGCATATAGAGTGTTTAATAGGAGAACTTTGTGTGTGGAAGAATCTATACATGTTGTGTGTGATGAAACTAACTCTATTGTTCAAGAAAATTCTTTGGAAGATGAAGATGTAGGTTTTGAGGATAAGGATACTGCACTTGAAGATGAAACCAAAGTTGAAGAGCTTGAACAAAGCAAAGAGATCACTGCCACACCTCCTAAAGACCTCCCTAGAGAATAAAGAACTCAAAGAGACCTCTCCTTGGACAACATTATTGGCAAAATATAAAAGGGAGTATCTACTCGCTTTAGACTCAAGATTTTATGCAATAACATGACTTTTGTTTCTCAGATTGAACCAAGAAACATAGATGAAGCTTTGTATAATGAGCATTGGTTGCTTGCTATGCTTGAAAAGTTAAATCAATTTAAAAGGAATAAAGTGTGGGATTTAGTTCCTAAATCTACCTCTCTCAATTCAATAGGAGCCAAATGGGTGTTTCAAAAAAACTTAACGAATCAGGCGTCATAGTAAGGAGCAAGACCAGATTGGTTGCAAAAGGATATAACCAAGAGGAAGGCATTGATTATGATGAAACCTATGCACCTGTTGCAAGGTTGGAAGCCATTAGGTTGTTGCTTGCTTTTGCATGTATTATGGATTTCAAGTTATTCCAAATGGATGTGAAGAGTGTTTTTCTCAATGGATACATTGAAGAAGAGATATATGTAGACTAGCCTCTAGTTTTATGCAGATAGAATTTGAGATATCTATGATGGGAAAGTTAAACTTTTTCCTTGGACTTCAAGTCAAGAAAATGGAAAATGAAACCTTACTATGTCAAACAAAATATTGTACAAAACTAATTAAGAATTTCAACATGGAAAAGTTCAAAGAAGCATCAACACCAATGGCAACATCCATTTAATCGATTACTATGTAATTTAATCGAATACTTGCGTGTTTTTTGTGTGTAATTCGTTACATCTCTTCGTCTTCACCTCATCAACTACCATTATTACTGCATTTACTCCTACCACTCATCTCAACCAACCAAAATGCCTCAGCCTTTCTTTATATGCCAACCCAAACCTATCCATAAATCACACCAGCACCTCCTTTAAAACCTCTTATTACCACCCCTCTCTGAACCCAAACATTTTCTGCTCTCAAACCCTCTATCTCTTCTTCAAGATGGTGAGCAATCCTTCAAGAGCACAGAAAAAAGCAAAAACCTCCAAGAGGAAGTAAGGTGAATGCTCACAGGCTGCTCTCAATCATTTGAACACAAGATTCACAGATGAAAGCAAGAAGAATGACTACAAGATGATATATGCTATAAAAAATGTGAGGATCCCCAAGTATTTGGACTTGGAATGGTTCTCTCAACAAGGGTTCAACTTTCCTAATCTGTTGGAAGCACAAGGATTGTTAAAGCTGGTGCAAATGAAAAAAACTTTTTATCCAAAGCTAGTCAAGGTTTTCTCCACTTGTGCACGTGCTGACTTTGAAGGTAACCTCTTCTATACTATAAATGGAGTAGATATGGTCATTGATGCTTTTGTGTGAAAGGAAGTAGTTGGTTTGTGCATAGGTGGAGTCCGCAAGTTCGATGAAACGCCTGATGAGTACAACAAGATGCAATACTATAAGGGAATGCTTCTTGACCCAGCTAGGAACTTGAGGAATCACTTAGGAGTTGGTGGACTGACTATAGAAGACAGTATTTTGGTTTACCTCATTACCTACATTTTCACTCTAAGATCAAGAAATCATGCTCAGGTAATAGATAATGATCTACAAATTGTTTATGGTCTGAAATCAGGTATTAAGATGAACTGGGTACTGTTGATTTAAGACATCATGTTGAAGAGTCATCACCTGGTGGATTATGAATTTCCTTATGTTGTGCTTGCCTCAAGATTCATTGACTACTTCAATGTTGATGTCTCTAATAAGATTGTGGACTTTACCAAAGTGTCTAGTGAGATTATCGAAAGGCATCAAGTAACTTGGAATGAGGTTTGTTGATCATGAATGGATAATGACTGGAGAGCCGGTAGCTAGAAACTTTCACCAGATGGAAGAAGATGTTGAGGCTTAAGCTCCACAAGAGCTTGCACATGAATGGAGTCCTTTTGAGTCACTTATGATTCAAAAGATGAACACTATGTTTCACCTCCATCAAGAGCACTCAGATGAAGTTCATAGTTTGTTGGAGAATATAACTACCCAACTGGAAAACATAGAGACTAGGTTGACCCTTAACAACCTCCTTAACCTTGACGAGGATGAAGCTTAATTGTGTTTTAAGTGCTTGCTTTTGTTGTCTGATTGTCCTTTCCCCGATTATGTTTAATTCTATTTTTGTGTCTCTAATAACTTGTTTTGTGATGTTTGATTAAGTAGTTATGCTTTCTGATAATAGTTGTAATGATTAAGTTGTAATGTTTTTCTATGAATGAAATGCTATGATCTTTTCCCTATTCACATCATATATTTGTCTATTTACTTTATGAGTAGTTGTGACTTTTTGGCCTTGTTATGCCGAAAGGGGGAGAAAGATTGCATTAGGAAGAAGTAGTACATTGCATGCATACATTTGTATAGAACTCTACTTAATGATGATGATGATGATATGATTTAACACTTCTTTTAGTGTTAAAAAACTTTTAGGTTTTTTTAAGAAAAGTCTCTACTCTCAAGACTCTCCAAATGCACTTAAATGGAAATTCAAGTTTGGCATCATCAAAGCCAAAAAGGGGAAGATTGTTAGAGATAGGGGGAGCAACATAAAGACTAAGCTTAGGAGCTTGAAGAAGTTTTGTCTTTTTACATACCCAACTCTTTGAGTGACATTTGTATTGATTGTTGCATCTAAATCTCTATCTTTTCATATGCACATCATGCATCATCATGTAGAGGTAAAAAGATTGTTTCTAAAGTTATCAAGAACACTTTAATCTATTACATCAAAAATCTAATCGATTACATTATTCTTGAAAGTTTTCCAGATGTTGGAAAGATCTCTTTAATCGATTAAAATAATAATATAATCAATTACTTCTTCAAAATAATTGATTACATCAGATATTTAATTGATTACAGACGGTTATAACTGTTTTCTCTATAAATAACCACATTGCATTCTCACTTTTATAAAGAAAAAAGAGAGAAGAAAAAATGTTTAGAATAAGTGTGCGACTCACAACTTCAAAAATGTAAGGGTGATTGATTAAATTTTAGTTTTAACAAAAGTTTGTGATAAGATCCTTAGAAAATAAAGTTTTTCAAAACTCTGTTTTTTTTTTTGTTTGATTTGATTTAGAACCAATTCACCTCCCCCCCCTCCCCTCTTGATTTGTGGGTTTCATCATCTTTTTTCATGATTGTTTGGTTACAAACATAATGAGAGATATATATGTTTTATAGTATTGGTAATGAAAAAATCATAGAACATTTTCAAAGTATGGAAATGCTAGAGGACAATTGTAATTTGTAAAAGCTTAAGTACTTTAGATTTCTTTTATCATGATATTATATACATTGTAGTACCTTATGATATTTTACTTTTATGAAAAATAAAAAAATATTTCTTGTCCCCACTAAGAATTTTTTGGATCTGCCATTGACTATATGGATATGTTAAAAACTATTATACTTGCATAATAATTTCGTTAAAATTATAATTTTTATAATTTTGTAATTAATAAAAAATTAAATTAAATTTTTAGAAAATTATATATAATTTTAATGTAACAATAATTTGAACATGAGTCATATTATATCTGATTTTTCATGGGAGCTAGTTCAATTGGTTGATTAGAGACCAGAGAAAATTGTTCCCATGAGACATGAATATCTATCTCTTCATGAGTAAAAATTCATATATTCCCTGTTACTAATCATCGCCTCACTACTCTCTCATTGTTCCTTCGTGATATGTACTTAAATTTTTTCTAATCCCGTAAATTTTGTTCCCATCCAATTAATGCTCCCGTAATTTGATTTACTGTCGATTTCACTCCTACATTTTGAGATAATTTTTTTTCCTCCAATGTTCAATGTTTTTTTTTAATAGGCAATCCTTACTCCTCTTTAAATCATCATAATCGTCGATCAAAAAAAGATTTTTTGTAATAAGGATATTTTATTAATTATAATATATATTCCCCAAAAAAATCTCAACCAAACACGTCTTTTAATTATTTTCAGGAATATAAAAAATAATTTCAATTAATTTTAATAATTAATCAAACACTTTTTTTTCAATAATACTCAGGAATAGCATTCCCATGATATATTCCCAATAAATATTTCTGAAAATAAAAAAATTCCGTGAAACAAATACCTCCTAAGAAGAAAAAAAAAAGTAGAGCAAATTATATTAACTTTTCATGAGATGTCATTAAATTATTCCTGGTATCTATTTTTGTTTAAAATTTTTTTAATTGTTTGAAAAAAAAACATTACACTAATATTTTTTATACATTACACTAGTTCTTTATTATTTAAAAAATATTCTTGTTGTGTGTTTTTATGAGAGAATTTATTATATAAAGAAGTCATTGGTAAACTAAACTTGATTTCCTCAAACAAAAATTTGAGTTTGAGTTTTTAGATAAAAAAAACATAATTAGAAGAAAAGAGCTCAGGTCAGTTACATTATCAGATAAAGATTAATCATCAATAAAATTAATAAATATTTTACACCAATATCATAATAAAAAAAATTACTCTAAAGTTAAGAGAAAAAAAAGGTGGTGAGCAATCTCAGAAACCTGAAGAAGAGTCTTTGTAATTTATTCTAAAAATATGTTGTTACAAAATTTGGTTAAAATAAATTACAGTACATCACAGGTCCTAACGTTAAAAATAGCCTTGTCTTTAAGACATTATTCCCAAAATTCCAGTGGGCGATAGTCAGAGGTTCAATAGTTTAGTTATTTTCAGGCTTTTATTGTTCTACTGCTTGTCATCCCTATTCTTCCACCTTTTTTTTTTTGTTTGCGTAAATTAATATTTTATAGATGATAAAGGCTGTGTTTCAAATTAAAACTTTTCTCCTATTTTCCTTTTCTGTCTCTATATATACGTGAAAGTGTTTCTTTTCTCTATTTCCTACCCCTGATCCCATTTTGTTTCTAATTTCTTACTTGTTTTTAGGACCACGTATTAGATAAAAAAAAAACATGATAAAAGCGGGGAGATAGGCAACTATCCATCAATGCAAACGTAAGTCTAAATACAAAATTTCTAATTTGACAAAAGAATATATTTAATAATTTAATTAGGATTAATGTCAATCTAGTATCAAAATGGATAGTTTTAATAGGAATTTTGTTTTGGTCGTCATTTTATATTATATTTTTTCACTTTTCCATTATTTACTTAATCAATCAATCACTAAAATCATAATGAACACTTTGGGTAAAAATTGAACGTAAATTTGAAACATAAATAAATATTTTTGTTTTTTTAATGGTAAATTGCCCCAAACTTGAAAATGATCTTTCTACTGAAACAAAAACATGATCTAAGTTTTGAAGGAGTTTCTGGTTATAATTTCTTCACGTGAAAAACACATTTAATTGCGCGCCTGCATTGTAAAAAGGCAACAATGACCTATGGTACATGGAAACGTAGAGAATCACTGATTGGTGGAGAAAGTTAGATAATGACTAATAAATCAACAATGACATCCTCTTAATCCAAACAACTCTAGTTAACAAATCATCTCTTAGTTGAATGCCCACTATGTTGACTGCTGTCTATGCCCTTTGGAGGTGGAGAAAACTTTATCTATGGTTCTAAGATATGGTTCCAAAAGTTGTATAATTAGAGGATGTTGACATTTTCCCTTTGTTTAATTGTGAAATGTTTTATTCTATCATGCATATATACTTGCTCTTAATTGGTGGTGCCTATTCCATCTACAATCCCAATAATCCTATATTTTAATCCCTCTACCTTAGTATAGACATACAAGAAATAAAAATTGAAAAGTAGAACATTAGATAATTAACTAAGATAAGGACAATCTTAGCTAAATCAACTATGGACGTGAAAAATAAGGTTTTATTGAAGTAGCTTTTATCACTGTTGAAACCACAAAATCTTAATTATATCTTAAACCCCTCCATCAGTACATACAGCTTCTCATACATCTCTTTTTAAAATCTCAAATGAAGAAAATATTAAGAACTTATTTAAATGTTTTATACCAATAATAATAACCATATATATTGTCAACTATATATATCTGGTTTCTTTCTTAATAAAGGGACATTTTTATCATTTTGCAAGATATATAATTTTATAATAGCTAGGTTTATCTGGATTGGATACTAGAATATAGTTATTGAAAAAGAAAAAGGAAATTTATTAGTAAGACATTATATATCTAACTTTCCCTTCGCTCTAAATATCCCCATTGCTATAGATTACAAGAGATTTCTTATCTGGAACTAGCAAACATGATGAAGAAATCAAGACAAGAATATTCATTAAAAAAAGGTTGAAGAGAAAGTTACTTCCTTGGAGTTGGCTCCTCAAATCACATGTTGGAAGATCCTCGCGCATTAGAGGTATCCAAAAAAAAATCCTATGAGCTCATTTATGATTATCCTAAGCACCATCATTGGTCCTCCTCTCTAATATTTAAATAGGTTTATAACCTCTGGCTTATATAATAAGCATATCTTAAAGATTCATTCTAGGTACAAAATCTTGGGATTCCTTGCTTTTTGAAGGCACATGACTCTTTAACAAGTTAATTATTTCATATTTTGTTTTTTGGTTTGGCGGGGACACTGTTGGGGGCAGAACAGTGTAACTTTGCTTGCTTAAATGCTTATGCATGCTCGGATAAACTTAATTAGTTAATGCTGTCTCCATGTTGATACAGATTGCATCTTAATTGTATATATCTTGTAACCATATATATATATATATATATATATATATATATATATATATATATATATTCTCACAAATTGAAAAACTTAAATATGTATTACATAAAGAGAAATATTAGTGACATTCTCCTTATGATTGGCTGTAATTTGTTAAAAATTATCAATTTTGGTAGGTCTCATTTATCATTTAATGACTCTCTTTTTTTATTTAAATATCAAATCCACCAAAATTGATAATATTAAAAAATTTCAGAAAATCACAAAGAGAGTGGTGGAAAGAGAGTGTCGCTGGCATTTCTCATAATGTATATATTGGTTAAAATCACAAGTGATAATTCTGAACTACTGAGTTTCTGCTTTAAAAATAAAGTATTATACAAGGAGAATTAAAGTTGAGAAAAAAAGGTTACGCATAGTGTAAAAAATTTTGCACAATTATCTGATCACAACTCACCATGTATGGTAAGTTTGTTAACTTTTAAAATAATTATCTTAATGTAATTCAAACAGTTATTTATGATTGGATCAGTATAAAATTGTTTTCCAATATGAATGCATAGGCATTAAATTCATTAAAGTTTATGACAAGTAATAACTCTACTTTCATGTATAAAAAATAACTACTTTATGCGTGTTTGAAGTTTGGTGAGTTAGGCATGTAATTTCACTCAAATTTCACATCAAAATCAAAAAAGAAGTAGAAGCTAATAACACTAGCTTTGATCTTGTGAAAAAAAAAACACAAATGAGTGACAAACACCTAGATAGAGGAGGAGGGAAACACTTTAAGTGTGAAGGTAAGGAACAACCTGAGGGATTGAAGGATAGGGAAGCAGGAAAGGAAGATGGATGAACTATGATGCAACAAAGGAAAGGAAAGATGAGTTCTGAGATAACTACATTCTACTTCTTCCACTTCCTGGAAACCTACAGAGAAGTTGACCTGAGAAAGGTTTTCCAATGATGCACGGGGTGATGTTAAGAGGTCATCATAGTATCTAGGAAAGAATAATGAAGGTAGAAGTTTCGACTTTGTGAGGTTCAAGGGTGTTGCAGATGTAAAAAGACTAGAATATCAACTAGATGATATTAGACATAGAAGGGATAAGATGAGGGCAAACCTATCCAAATTTGACAAAAATAGATAAGGGAACAAAGAACGCAAAGGACGAATAAGATTCGTGTCACATATATCAATGACCCTACTCCACTGAATAACTCTACGAGAACTCAAAACAGCAAAGGGAAATAGGCTTGGGGAGGATATAACAATCAAAGGAAGGATATAGGAGAACATCCTATGCCGAGGTGGCAAAAAATGCTATCCAACATGGCGCTCATAGATGGAAGAATAACCAACACGAAGCTAATAGATGAAAGAACAAATATTATACACTATACATGAACAAAGATTGGAAAGAATGATCTATGACAACAACCTCTACCAACATGGATTATTTGGAAAATTGTTTAGTGGGAAAAATGTTGAACCCACTCAAAATTAAGCAGTTTCAGGAAAGCTTCATAGTTCAGGGATTTAATCTGGTAAAATCTTGTACTTGGGAGACAATTTGGTTCTATTACCAAGCCAGGAAAATCATAATATCTATAAGCTGATGCATAACAAGGAAGAATTGTTAGGGGAGTGGTTTGAATGGAACCATGGACCCCTAATTTTGGCATGGGGTATCGACGTGCTTGGGTGAGATGTTATGGCATACTGCTTCATCTTTGGAACACTGAATGTTTCTCCAAAATTCTTGGTGTTTTTGGAGTGCTTACTATGTGTGTGGAGGAAACTTCCAACCTTTCATGCCTAGAGTATGCAAGACTATAGGTCCAGATTCCAATCCATAAATTCAAGAAGCTCTTTGTCAAAGTGCGCACATTGATGAGCAGATAATCCCTACCCAAATCATGGAAGAAACTTCGTTAGATGAAAACTCTTTTAAATGCACAAGATGTGGAAGAGGGGATCTATTTGATGACTTTGCCTCAACGGAATCACTTGAAGGGAAAGATAAAGGCTCCCCTATGTCAAAATGGGATGACAATGTAGGTTGAAGGTATTTTCTTGATGACGGTTAGACACCACCAAAAGGGAACAATGAACCTACAGAAACTCTTTCTCTACCCATGAGGTAAAAATTAAAAAGGGGTCAAGAGCATTAAATGCGGATAAAGGAAAAACAGTGATAACTTGGGAATATAAGACATTAGGGCATGGTCTGAGGTAAACAAGGACGAAAGGCTACAAAATTTTCACCAAAAAAGGAGATTAGCAATGTTGGAAGGGGGTATGATTGGGAAATAATCTTGATTGTGTAGATTTGGGGACAGGTTTTCAAATGAGAGGAGGCTCAATGGGAGATTCAGGAGGAACCTCGGGGTGTGTGTGTGTGGTGAGGGAGAAACTCAATAGACTATCAATCATCACCTTGATATAGGCAACAACAAAGTATGTGTTGGAAGGGATCTTGGACCTGGAAAAAATACACCTTATTTTGCTAACCTACTTGAGGGGGGAGATTTTGGGCTTGCCAGCAATCTAGTTAATATGGGCACTTCACATGAACTTGGTATCAACTTGGGGTATGAAAATTATGAGCGTTCTAAAACAATAGTGATTAGGGATGTTGTCATTTGAGCCAAAAAATTGGGTTGTGAGCCATAGAGCCTTTATGGATCAAACAATGGGGAACAAAATCTAGTTGGGTCATCAAAAGTCTATAGTCCTATCTAGGTGCCAGGGGAAGGCCCTGAAGACAAAGGGGTGCAAGAGAAGGAAAAAAGAACTTCAAAGGTTAACAGGAAGGAACTCAAGCAATAAAAAAACTATGGGGTAGTCAAAAAGACCAAGAAGATCTTTTGCCACTTTCAAGCCCAAATACAATTGGTTCATCAACAAAGGGTCTAAAAGGACTCTCTGTCACGCAGGTCAAAAGGAGAAGCCCACAACACCCAAGAAAATTCAGCCTCCAACTGACTTTGCAGGTCCATCTAAGAATCTTGCTTCAAGTATGAGTCATAAAAAAAAGGTGGAACAAATGTGCATCTGAGGGAGGAAGTGAATCTCTAAAGGGGAACTAGCAACCTTGTTTCCTATCTCTTCCAGCTCAGCTCAAAAATTGCAAAAGAATTCTGACTTTGTAGGATGCTCAAGCAGATGCCTTGAAATTATGGGAACTAAGTAAGAAAAGTGGGGTTAATAATAAAGAAAATGAGTCTAAAATGGTTAAAAGATTCACTGATTTGGAAGCAAGGGATAAGGAGGAGTTCGAGAAATTGAGTCAAAAGAATAAGAAGGGATACTAACCAATGCAAATATGAAAGTCTTCTCTTACAATGTTCGAGGCCTAGGGTGTAGGCTAAAATGGAGGAAGATCGTGAAGATCCTAATGTTATTTGGGGGGACAAAACTTACAGTGTTGAAAGTCTTCTCTTATAGTGTTGACTTGGTTTACATCTAGGAGACAAAACTTCTCTCAGTGGGGAGAACAATCTATAGTGTTATTTGGGGGAAAGAATTCCCAATGAGTAATATGGTTGGTTGTCTTATGTGTATATGGAGAAAGGGAAATTTTAGATTAACTAATGTTTTTTGGGGATAGGAAGATGATTCATTGGGTATAGATGCAAAGGTTCGACAAAGAGTATATTAGACAGATTTCTACTCTTGGGTGAATGGTTGAGGTTATGGCCTAACTCGACACAATATGTACTCAATCAAACTTTCTCAGACCACTACCATTTAATTTTGAAACACAAGGATGAAGATTGGGGGCCCAAGCATGAACGGATGGATTTCAAGTGTTGTCAAAACCAAATATGCAAGCATGTATGTACAAGACTAGAGACCATATAGAGTGAAAGAGAAATTGAAAGCTCTTAAAAATGAGATGAGATTGTGGAAGAAAGGGAGGTTTGGAAACTTGGAAGAGAGAGCACTCAAATTAGAGAAGGAAATTGCCTCCTTGGATATTAAGGATGAATGTGATGGATTATCAAATAAAAAGTTAGCACAAAGGGCACACCTATAGGAGGAGCATTGTGATATCAAGAAAGTTTGAATCTCTCCTTCGTCAAAGTTCAAGAATCAAATGGTTTTAGGAAAGAGACGACAACTCCAAATTTTTCCATTCAACCATAAATTGGAGGAGGAGGTCTAATGGGGTTAAAGGCCTATGGAAGGATTACAGTTGGTTAGATGACTTGAAATATGTAAAGAAAGAGATAAACAATTTCTTTCAACAAAAATTCAAAGAACATGGGGATGTTGACATGAATTTGGATGGGGTGCACTTCAAATCAATTGGTGATGCTGAGAATGAGCAACTTACTTGTCCTTTCTCTGATGAAGAGGTTAAGAGTGTGGTATGGGATTGTGAGGGCAAACAAAGTTCCAACCCATATGGATATAAATTTAGCTTTATCAAAGCTTTTTGGCATATACTGAAGGAAGACATTTGTTTTGCCTTAAGATAATTTCATGTAAATGGGAAGATTCCAAGAGGGGTTAATGCATCCTTCATTGAATTGATCCCTAAGGTTGATAATCCACAAAATTTTGGAATTGTATAGACCTATCTCTCACATAGGTTGTCTTTACAAGATTATAGCCAGAGTTTTGGCAAATAGATTGAAGGGGCAAAGAATATGCTTGATGGAGTTGTCATTGCAAATGAAATTGTAGATGAGGCTTGAAGATCCAAGAAAACAACAATGTTTTTCAAAGTGGATTTGAAAAAGCATATTATACAGTGAGATGAGACTTTTTGTACTATGTCATGCATAGGATGGGATTTTGTCACACTTGGATCCATTGTATAAAGTGTTGTGTTGAATCCGCTTCTATGTCCATATTGGTTAATGGGAGTCCCACAGATGAATTTATAGGTGAAAGAGGTGTTTGCCAAGGCAATCCTCTAGCTCCTTTCCTTTTCATTATGGTAGCGGAAGGGCTTGGTGAATTGATGCGAGAGGTTGTGAGACAAGATCTTTTTGAAGAGTCTCCTTAGGTGTTGGGGAAATAGTTACGCCCATCCTCCAATTTGCGGATGATACATTATTCATTGGAAAACCTTCTCTAAAAAATATCATTACTATGAAGGCAATTTTGAGAAGTTTTGAAATTGTAGTGGCCCTAAAGGTTAGTTTCTACAAAAGTAAGCTTGGTGGAGTGGTGGTTGACTGTCATGCATTGAGAATATTGGTGGCTTGTTTGAATTGTAATCTCATGGAGGTACCTTTTACTTTCTTGGGAATATCGGTAGGTGCAAATCCAAGAAAACAAGAGACTTGGAAACCATTGATTGATAAGATTAAAGCAGCATTATCTAGATGAAGCTCAAAATTCCTTTACTTTTAATGTCCCATAATAGGTTGTATATGTTTGTGTGTGTGTGTTTTAAGGAGATTTGATTTGCTCTAATGTTGTATAAGTGTATGTCATGATGGGGTGTCATAAGGCACATAGTTATTTAGTTTTACAATCATATCACGTGATGTTTTATCTTGATATTGTGTGTTTTTAGCTTTGACCTTTGAAACGCGGAAATTTTAAAAGTGTTTTCATAATGAAATTTAATCAAAAGTTTTAAATGAATTTAAATAAAGTATTCCACTAGAAATATTTTAGTTTCATGTAACTATAGCGGGTTGTTGCAAGTTTATAAGATTTAATAAATAAAGTTAATTTAAAAGACAAAAGTTATCCCCCATATATTTATTATACAAATATAATTTTGATCATATCACTAATTGATATGAGGTCCCTAATATGTCCTCCTCACGCTAAAGGACATACATTTTGCGTGTCAAATTTGTTGAACTAGACATCTGAGGATGTTGCAATAACGAGTAGTAAGATAAGTTTAACAACAATTGCATTCATTGGGATAGAGTCTGGTACCATTTTAGAATCTGAATACGAGTCTAACTATAGCCTAAAAACTAGTTCATAACATAATGAGTATCCGTTGTTTATATACACTTTTAAATATCACAACAACATCCTTTAAGGTTTTGTGTAATTACACAAGCACCCCTACTTTTTTAACCATTACATTCACCTCTCTTGTAAGAGGTGTATGTTAGTGTAAGGTTTGAGAGAGTGTTAGTGTAATATTTCAAAAAATATAAGGAAATGTTAGTGTAATATTTTCAAACTTAAATGAGGGTTAGTGTAGGAAAATAAAAAAGGGTGGAGTTAGGTGTAATTTGATAAAAGTTCAAGGGGTGTGTAATTTGCTTTATGTTGTATTATACATGTATCTCAATTCATGGATGTCTTTACTAAAAGTCTTCATCCAAGACCTTTCCATGATCTCATGGTCAGGTGATGCCTTGCCAAGATATACATCTAAATTTATGAGGTGAGGGGTATGTACATATACAAATAATTCACTACTAAACAATTATAGCTGAACATAGGCAATAGTCACATGACCATAAATCTATGCCTTCTTTAATTTAATTATATGCCAATATGACTTTAAAAACCTTAGTATTAGGAAATTCCCGTGTGACTTAAATTTAATTGAAATTTTTATATAAAAAAATCAAGTTAATTAATATATATTTGTCCTCTTTTGACAAATCTCACTTCTATGGTCTTAATGGGGTTTGAATGTTATACTTTAAAGGCTAAAAATTAACTTTTAGTCCTTTATCTTTCAAAGTGATTCAAAATGATTCTTTTCTTTGTTTAAAATTGACATTGTTAATAATTTAAAGATATTAACAACTAAAAACTCCCATAAAAGGTACACTACTCAATTCTCCTCTTCTTCTCCCTCCACTCCATCCTCTCTCTTTCCCTTCCCCCATGTATTTCAAGAAGCGCTTGATGTGAACAAATTTATACCTTCAAAATTTAACAAACTAGAAAGAAAAAAAAGGAAAACCCACAATCAGGAAGCACCCACAAACCCTAAAACCTCAATTTTTCATAAGAAAATGAACAAATCGTAAGCAAAAGAACAATCTATGAAATTGAAACTACAAAGAACTAGAGCAACATTTTAATCATGCATCAAAAAAGTAAATCAAATAAATAACAATAGCAATAGGCATAAAAAATAGAACAAAAGAAGAATCAACACTCCAAAATAGAAAACAAGGCACATTTAATACACAATTAAAACCTGGATGAAGAAAATAAGAAGAGGAAGAATGAAACACAACATGAAGAGAACAAGTAGAGAGAGAAAGAGTTATGTAAATGTGATGTCTTTGGGGAGATAGGAAAATGAAAAGAGAAAAGAGAAAGAAAAGAAAAAAAAAACTTCAAGTGCGTACAATTTGTGACGAGAAAGGAGAAAGGGAAGATAGAGGAGGAAGAGGAAGGGAGTAGAGGGAGAAGGACTAACCCAAGGGTGAGTGAGGCTTAAAACAATTTTTTTAAATTTTAATGAGAATGTTATATGTTGGTCTTTTGTTAGCATATACCACCTTTTTGTCAATATACATGGTCTTTTTTCTTTTATAAAAATTAATAAAAAAAATTTTGTTGTTGGGTTTAAAGTTTAAGCTTTAGTTGTTTTACCCTTAGGTCGATCCTGAGAGTGAGTGAAATGAAAGAAAATGAGGAGGAAGAGAGAGAAATAAGCTTACAATTTGTGATAGTTGTTAGTTGTCAATATCTTTATATTATTAATCACATCAATTTTAAATAGACAGAATAACCATTTACATTAAAAAATTACTAAAATAAAATTTTTAAAAGAAAAGTGATCAAACTTATTAAGAAAAAAGGAAAATAAATGACCAAAAGTAATATTTACCCTACTTTAAAATTAAATACCTTTGTAAAATACTAGTAAGGTGTAATTATCCTTTTGGTTCTTATAATTGTAATAACTTTCTCAATAGTTTAAAATATCTCATTTTGATCCTATAGTTGCAATTTTTAAACTGTTTTGATTATCTTGACTGTTTAAAGTTGTCTAGCATAATTACATCTAGATCTTTTAAAATTGTTACAAAATTGGAATTTTCATAAAACAATAAGGGTCTATTATGATGATCCGTCCATAATGGCTAGACAAAGCTACTCTCGACAACTTTCATGAACAAGCAAGAGTCTTGTTGGCGTTGGGACGACCCTTATGATCACTATGTTTTTTTTTTTTTTTTTTTTAATTTTTAGGTTATATCGTTAATTAGTTTCAGTTTTGTACCGATTTTAAAGAATTTGAATTGACGCAACTTTAAATGAGAGACGACGGTAAAAGGATTAAAAAATTATAACTATAGAGACCAAATGATATGCTTTAAACGATAGTGACTAAAGGAAATATTGTTGCAATTATAAGACTAGCTAAAAAGATAATTAAACCTAAAAAACAGTTAAAATAATTTTGTGTATTTTTTTATTTTTTTTATTAAATGACTTTAAGATATAACATTGATTATTAATTTCCATTATAAACTTAAAATAAAAAACTTATTAACATCACCCAATTATAATAAGTTCACGAATGCGTAAATTCAAAATTACCTATATATATGTTATGCGGCTTGCAAAAGGTTAACTAATGAGTCGACCCCCATCAATTATAAAAAAATGTCTATTCTATCTATTTGTTGGAAAATTTTTGACGATAACCTTTACGATTATGCAACCAGTTTGCATCGGATGATTTTTTAATCCCGATGCCTTAACGACTCATGCATAATATCATCAATCTTTTGTTGAAATTCGCAATATTTTTTGATTCATTGTTGGTACATAATGAAAGTATTCAAGTATATTACAATCCTATTTATGGTGACACCACAACTCCGAATATGAGGATTCTGTATCATGAATTAAGGTTTGAGAATTACATGAAATTCTGACTTATGTAAAATCCTAGTAAGGGGAGTACAACAATATGGATAAAAATATATAACTCGGTGTAGCCGTCAGTGTCCCCATGCATTTGAAGCTGAAAAAGAATAATAAAAAAAACAAACAGATAAGACGTTACGGATAAAATTAATCATCATTCATGCACGATGACACAAAGCTACCAAAATCAAAATCAAAACAAAAATTAGAAAACAAAGAAGCCTGAAAAGTATGTCAACAAGCACAACGAGTAAATAGTTTATTTTGTTCATAGAAGATAGTATCACTAAGATTTGTTTATAGTTAATTTTGTTCATTAAAAAATTACACTCGAGACTTTTGATTGTGCACTTCTATCAAATAAGTTCCCATATCACGAATCTCAATAAATAATTTAATGATTTATACATATTAAGTCACACTATTTGGAAATTGGACTTAAATATTTTAGTTTATAAATACGGTTTCATTAATCATTTGACTGTGATTTATTAAAAAAAATTCATTAAATTTGATTTCTGTCCAAACCCACAAAACATACGTGACATCCTACATGACAGTCAGAGACACATGTCAATCCTCCATGTCAGCCTTGTTATAGGAGGGCAAATGCCTAACCCTTAACAGTTAGGCTCCCCAACAATCAGGTTATCTCTAACCTACTAATATTCAAATGTATTTGAATATCTTATCTATTTATAAATTTATAAGCCCACACATTATCTACAAGGTATAATTATCTTCTATCTTTTATCTATAAGCAAATATTTATCTCTAACATTATTTATAAGCTCCCGGCTATTATCTACAAGCCAAAAATTATCTGCAAAGGTTACAACAGTCCCTACAAACAAGGACCAGCAACTATGCTAAACTAATATAAACAAAGGTTCCATCGAACCTCTCTACATGAGTGATCAATCACACACGAGCAACAAGCATGTGCCTCTTTCTCTCTCTTTCTCTCTCATATGAGCTTTACTTAAGCATATACTTTATTTTCCTCACTCATATTCTTACTTGAGTGTTGAAGTCCTTTGTTTTACAGGCCCCTCCTCCTGTGAAAGACACCTCTCCTAGCCAATGTGTGAAGCTCGAGACCCCACTCAACCACGTCCACCCTAACGTGTTATGATTTTGGATTTTGGTAAGAACATTTGACACTCACCGTGGGGCCGCGATAAAATGTACCCTGCGGCCTCTCGTCAATCTTCTTACATCCATACATGGTTAGCACTCGGTCTAGCCTCAGACGCGAGACCCCCTTCGCAGACTCCCATCTTCATCCTGCAGCTATGACAAACGTAGATACTTTACAACTCCAAAACCGCATCGCGAAGATGGAAAAACGTCACGAGGAAGAGTTGACTAAGCTAAAGACCGAACATGCCCAGCTGGAGGCTCGTGTCAAACGTCCCCAGGGTGACGAGCAATCTGCCCACACCTTGCTTGAATGCACACAAGGGGAATCACACCCCCGACGCACAGGCAACACTGCAGATGATTTGAGTCTCTCCCATATGCACTGTTCAGTGTGGATTGTCCATCAGCATCCTTTTGTCGACCATATTATGGAGGTAGACATACCTTTAGGGTGGAAGTCACTCAACCTCAAGCGGTACGATGGGACGATAAATCCAGATGAGCACCTAGACACCTTCCTGACATAGGCGAACCTCTACACCAACGACGACGCGATTCTATGTTGTGTCTTCCCTACATGCCTCAAGGGAGCAACATTGACCAGGTATAGTGGACTCGCACCTAGGTCCATAGACAGCTTCGACACCCTCGTTGAACAATTCAGTGTGCAGTACACCACTAGCAGGTCTCGCCGCATAACCTCAACCGCCTTGGCCATTCTACGATAAACAGACGACGAGTTCCTCAGAAATTTCATGCACAAATTTGGGTGCACAACCATCCAGATCCAAAATCTCAACCCCAAGGTAGCGTTGCATTTCATGCTCCTCGTCTTATGCCCCGACAAGTTCGTAGATAGTCTATGCAAAAAACCACCTGGTAGCATGGACAAGCTATGCGAATGAGCCAAGGGTTAGATTCAGATGGAAGAAATGTCTAGATTCCAAAATGAAGTCTGCTAACTCGGAAAAAAGCGCGAAGCAAACACAAAGGCAAACTTACACAAGTTTGACAAGAGGCACAAGCCAGACAAGCGCCAGCCTCTTTCTAAAGGGCCCAGGTATGAGCGTCACACACCCCTAACGCCTAATCCGCCACAATTCTGTAGAATCAAAGCTTCATGGTGAATCAAAGGTGATTCAAAGGTGTTTTGATGATAACAATGATGATAACAAAAGATGATGACAAAGGTGATGACAAAAAGCTCAAAGATCAATCAAAGAACAACTCAAGTGAATCAAGAACAATTCAAGAGTTCAAGATAAGAATCAAGAAGAATTCAAGACTCAAGAAGAAAGTTTAGAGTCAAGAATCAAGATTCAAGGTTCAAGATCTCAAGAATCAAGATCAAGATTCAAGAATCAAGAGAAGGCTTAATCAAGATAAGTATGAAATTTTTTTCTCAAAAATTGAGTAGCACATGATTTTTCTCAAAACATGTTTGCCAGAGAGTTTTTACTCTCTGGTAATCGATTACCAGATTGTTGTAATCGATTACTAGTAGCAAAATTGTTTTGAAAAAGTTTTCAAATTGAATTTACAACGTTCCAATTAATTTCAAAAAGCTGTAATCGATTACAATGTTTTGGTAATCGATTACCAGTGCCTTTGAACGTTGAAATTCAAATTTAAATGTGAAGAGTCACATCCTTTCACATAAAACCCGTGTGTAATCGATTGCACTGATTTGGTAATCGATTACCAGTGATTGTTTCTGAATAAATCAAAAGATGTAACTCCTCAAAAGGTTTTTGACTTTTTCAAATTGGTTTTAAGTTTTTCTAAAAGATAAAACCAATTTGTTTTTCTATAAAAGCAAGGCTTTGTTTTGCATTTTCTATTAATTCATTCAATCTTGAATACTTTTCCAATCAATCTCTTACAATCCTTTACAAGCCTTGAATCTCTTTGAACTTCTTCTTCTTCATTGTACCAAAAGATTTCTGGTTTTCTAAACCTTGAAAACTTGTGCTATTCATCTTTTCATTCTTTTCTCCCTTTGCCAAAAAGAATTCGCCAAGGACTAACCGCCTGAATTCTTTTTGTGTCTCTCTTCTCCCTTTTCCAAAAGAACAAAGGACTAACCGCCTGAATTCTTTTGTGTCTCCCTTCTCCCTTGTCAAAGAATTCAAAACGACACAGTCTGAGAATTCTTTTGATTCTTCCCATTCCCTAATACAAAAGTGTTTAAAGGACTAACCGCCTGAGAATTCTTTTGTATCCCCATTCACAAAGTATCAAAGGTTTAACAGCCTGTGATCTTTGTCTTAACACATTGGAGGGTACATCCTTTGTGGTACAAGTAGAGGGTACATCTACTTGGGTTTGACTGAGAACAAGAGAGGGTACATCTCTTGTGAATCAGTTCTAGTGGAGGGTACATCCACTAGGTTCAAAGAGAACAAGGGAGGGTACATCCCTTGTGGATCATTGCTTGTAAAAGGATTTTTACAAGGTTGAAAGAAATCTCAAGGACCGCAGGTCGCTTGGGGGCTGGATGTAGGCACAGGTTGTTGCCGAACCAGTATAAAAACTCTTGTGTGTTTGTTTCCTTCTTCCCTACTCTTTTACTTTCCGCTGTGCATTTAATTTCCGCTTTTATTTTCTGTTAAGTTTCTCTTCTACTCCTCATTCTCTTAACAATTTAGTAAAAGCCTTAGAAGAGTAAATTTTTTAATTAGTAAAGGTTTAGGAATAATTAATTCAACCCCCCCTTCTTAATTATTCTAAGGCCACTCGATCCAACAAATTCTTGAGGAGACATTCAACTTGGAGGTACCCATTCGGCTACGCTAGACGAAACCTCCGAGACCGGGGTCAGATGCAAACAAGTACTGCAGATATCATTATGGTATTGGTCACAACACTGAAGATTGCTAGACCCTAAAGGACAAGATAGAAGAACTTATACAAGTTGGGTACTTAGCTTAGTTTGTTAAAAGACCAGACAACCACCAAGCAGGACCAAGACTCAGAGGACATCAAGAGGATAGTACAGGAACCAGGAAGTAGACAAAAGAAAAAGGAAAGACCGAGGCAGACAAAGACAACAGCCACAACGACGCGAGTGACCACCTCTACCAGAACAGGAACCCGCTGAGCAAAACAGAGGTGTAATCAACACCATTGTTGGTGGCTTTTCCTATGGAGGATAATTCAGCCAATCTTGAAAATGTCACCTGCATGCCATTCGAGACATCGACATTAATTCTATCGATGTACCCCTATAGCAAAGTCTCCCTTCTATAACCTTTACGGACATGGACTTCAATGGGATCAATCCCGTCAACTAAGACGACCCCATGGTTGCCTCCATCATCATGAAAAACTTCATGGTGTCCAGTGTCCTCATGTGGATCTATGTAGTTTCGCTAATATCCTGTATTGGAAAACCTTCCAAAGACTCAAGGTCTCACCAACACTATCCACCCTTACACCAGTCCACTCCTCGGCTTTGCAGGTGTGAGAGTCAAGATCAAAGGTTATGTGGACTTAATGATCACCTTTGGTCAGGGCAAGCTCTCCAAGAGCTTCACCATTAGATATCTATTGGTTGACACAGACACATCATACTTTGCCTTAATCGCCAGAAAGACACTTAACGAGCTTCGAGCCATAGTCTCCAAGCCTATTTGACAATGAAATTCCCTACACTGACAGGGGAGATTGTAATCGTCAAGGCTGACCAAAACCAAGCACGACAGTGCTACACAAAAAGTCTAAAGGTAGCTCCGTATCCTCCCATCTGGGAGCCCACTAGGTGTCACCCCATAGTGGCTGAAGGCACTCAAGTCATGATAGTGGATGAAGGGTCTCAAATTCGAGCCTTGACCATCTACCAATCCAGCCAAGGCAATGAATTTGACATAGATCTGTGAGATGACACCTTCGACAAAGGCCTGAAACCCATCGAAGAGCTTGTCCAGTTGCAACTCAGACCCAAATCAAGGCAATGCACGCGGCTCAGTATGGACCTCTCCAGTCATGAGCACCGATGCATTGCCGACGTGCTACATAGAAACGCGGATTTATTTGCTTGGCAGCCATCTAACATGCCGAGAATCTATCCTGGCATAATCTGCCACAAACTTGCTATCTGGCCCCAGGTCAAACCAATATCATAAAAGAAAAGGAAGATGAGAGAAAAACGACGTAAAGTTGTCAAAGAAGAAGTTGACAAGATCCTCCATGCAAACTTCATTAGAGAGGTCAGGTTTTCTACTTGGCTCGCCAACGTTGTCATGGTAAAAAAGACCAATGGCAAATGACAAATATGCACCGACTACACTGATCTGAATAAGGCATGCCCCAAAGACGCATACCCTCTGCCCAACATCGACTGGTTGGTCAATGGATTGTTTAGATTCCAGATGCTGAGTGTCAGACCCTAATTTTGTCTAGGGATTATCATTCGCTAACATTTTGAGTCTCGCTAGCCGAATTGAGCTGTTCAACACCACTTGCGTGAAAGACAAAAGATTATTCGATGTTTCAGTAAAGAATGCAGAAAATACCTAAATAGGAGGGCAAAAGGGTCATTTTAAAGCTTTTTCTGATCCCTGGCTCACCCAGGCTAGCCTCTAGCTCGCCTGGGCTCCCCAAATAGCTTAGGGGTGAAGTAACCAGCTCGCTTGGGCGAGCTGGGTGAGCAAGGTTACTTCGGGTTGAAGCAACAACTCGCCTGGGCGAGCTATAGATCAACCAAGTCCCCTCATTTCCTATAAATAGGCATGAGGGGGGCTGAAGAAAGGGTTCAGCTTTCAAACATTGAAAGGTTTCAATGAAATTTGAAGAGAAGAAGAAGAAAGAAAAGAAAAACGAGGCTGAGGCGCTACCAAATTGCAATCGTAATCGACTTCTACCTTGTTCATCGTTCGGTATTCTTCGTTTGTCATCCGGTTAGTATTTATTTTAAGGTTTTGAATTCGATCTATGCACCCTTAGGGGTCCTCTTTGTTGCTTTGCACATCTCCATCTCATTCCTCTACCATTAACAATCTTTTTTCTTCTTGTAAAGTGAGTTTTGACCGATCATTTACATCACCAATCATCTTTAAATATGATTGGAAGTTAATAAGTGAAACCAAGATAAAATCAACACGTAATTGAGTTTTTTTCCATAAAAGTCACTTGAATCGGTTCAAGGTCCAACGCCTTAACGGTCTCTTTTATTTTTATCGGTTAAAATGAACCATTCAAAATTTTAAAATCAACTCAACGCACAACTTTCTTGCTTTTAAAGAACTACGTAGGTCTAAGTTCCTCATCACACTTGAGGATACGTAGGAGCAAGGGTAATGCTCTTGTCGACCCCAAAAAGTAAAAAACATAAAAAGGGAAAATAAAAAAATATTGAAGTCATGATTTTGCACACTCGATTAAATGTTGTCGTCCCTTGTGATGGACGCGTGGGGTGCTAATACCTTCCTCGAACGTAAACAACTCCAGAACCCTTATTCTTAAAATTTGCAGACCCCTTTTTGGTTTTTCTAACGTTTTTCTCGAATAAACGTTGGTGGCGACTCCTGCGCATTTTCCTCCTTTGGAAGACGCACCCTTGAGTCTCGCATCGCCCTCCCACTAAAGGGTAGGTTGTGACAGTTGGCGACTCCATTGGGGAATTTTATTAGAGAGTTAAGTCATTTAATCTGTGTGCAATATTTATCATGACCTTTTCTTCTTATTGTTCCCTTTCTTTCTTTTGTGTTCTTATGTTCATATAACTCTTTTTTTTGTGCTTTGATATTTGGTGTGGTTGTTTACCTATCACATGCATATATAGAAATATTTGTTTATTTTAGCACACATGGAACCTACACCTTTGCACACACGGTGAGTTATTGGGCCCTATACCCGGGTCCGTGAAGACATAGGAAGTGGAGGTTGATCTATGGTCATATTGGGTCTCCGACTCGCTTGATAACAGTGAGGCCTCATGTGGAGTTTTTCTCTTTGATGATACGTTGTCGCTGGTAGTCCCTAATGCCACAATGTTTGATATCAAAGAGGATGATATCTCTAGAAACCTCTGAAAGTTATGTGCGACCATCTTTGGGAGTTGTCACTAAGTAGCAAACCTTTAGGGACACAGAACAAACACACTCTGTTGTTTCCTTGATCTATCTATGCATATTTGTATGACATCGTGATTGTGTGCGTTATTCCTGTGTTTGCCATGTTGTTATGTCATGTCAGCATTATTTTATTATGTTGTCATGCTCGTATGTTTCTCTTTATGCTACCAACCCCATGCTCTCATGCATGCATACTCATACCGTGTCATCACTCATGCATCACATTTGTCTCGTCACCATTGTCACGGGGAGCCGAAAAGTCTGCATCACCTTCTTAATTGCATGCATTGGGCACCTGGTAAGAATGGGTGGTCTTCCGGAATCTTGTGTTCGTAGATAAGCACATTTTGTCATGCATAACATAAAAATTCTCTGTTGTATTCATCATTCCTCTATGATAGGATGTTGAAGTATTGATCATCACAATTTTCATTCTAGTAAACATGGGGTCGAACCAAGCGCCTTCTTTTAAAAAAGGGTTCTATCATGTCAAAGTCAAGAGCCTAGAACTAGCCAACTTGCATAAGCTAGGGCAGCAGATGTATCATGTTCAACATCAAGCCTTTTGCAAGGCATATGGGAAAATCTGGGATTTGGCCATGATAAAAGTATCTGTTGAAGCCATCGTATCCCTCGCTCAGTACTACGACTAGTCACTCAGATGCTTCACATTTGGGGACTTTTAGTTGGTACCAACCATAGAAGAGTTTGAAGGGATCTTGGGATTCCTGCTGGGAGGAAGGAAGCCGTATCTATTTTCCGGATTCTACCCGTCCATGGAAAAAGTAACAAAAGTGGTCAAGATCTCGGCATAAGATTTAGACTGAGTGAAGCAAAATAGGAATGGGGTGGTAGGGATACCAAGGCAGTGCTTGGAGGAAAGGGCCGAAGCTTTGGCAGATCAAGGAGAATGGACTTCATTCATTGATAGACTAGCGTTGTTAGTGTTTGGGATCGTACTCTTTCCAAATGTAGACGAGCTAGTGGATTTAACAGTGTCATACCCTAATTTCGTCCGGGGATTATTACTTGATAACATGCAACCTTTGGTTAGCCGCTTTGAGGTACTTGGCGTCCTTTGTTGCACAATAAATGAAGTCCTGAGACGTCTTGGAAATCAAAAGGAAGCAGGCTTGCGCGATCCGTGAAATTCCGTAATGTGGCGGAAGTCGAAAAGAGGTGTTTTTGCGCAATCCGTAAGTTTCCGTAACTTCTTCGAAAGCTAAAAAAGAGTAAATACATAATCCGTAAGGATTCGTAACCTTGCGGAAGGAAAATAAGTATCGTTACGAAATTCGTAAAGTTTCGTAATGTTACGGAAAAAGAATTACCAAAAAAATAGAAGGGGGTGCACTTAGTAAAAAGGGGGGTGCAAATAGCAATCTGGCCCACTTGGGCCTTCCAGATCCTTCCTCCAGAAGGCTGTTGCTTCTGGAGGAAGCAACCTTGCTCGCTTGGGCAAGTTGGGCGGCAAGCTTCTCCCCTATTTTGCTATAAATAGGGGAAGAAGTGAAGAAGAAAAGGGTTCAGCCCCTTAGGCACTTCTCTCTCTCTCGAAATTGCTGAGGAAAATTAGTTCCGTGAAGAAAATCCAAGCCGAGGCGCTTCCGTAACGTTTCCGTGAGTAATTACGCGAAGATTCTCGACCGTTCTTCAAGATTCATCGTTCGTTCTTCGTTTTCTTCAGTCTTCAACGGGTAAGTACCTCAAACTGAGCTTTTCAATTCATTCTATGTACCCGTGGTGGTCCACATTTTGTTTCATGTATTTTTATTCTCATTTTCATTTGCTTTTTATACCCCCTTTTGACGTGCTTAAGCCATTTATTTAAGTCATTTCTCGCTTAATCTAAAAATAAAATAAATTTCCACCGATCGTTTAAATTGTATCGTCCGTTAATTTTGGTTAAAATGAATTCCGACCGTTCGGTCGTGCCGTAACCACGTTGGAAATCAAAAAAGGAGGTAAAATAATAATATAATAATCAAAAAAATACCTTTAGGTCAAATAAAAGCGAAAGATCAATCGGACATTTTCTCTTTGGGATTTCTCATTCTTAATTGAATTGACTAATTAACTAAAGTGAAACTAAGGCTAAAATCAACTCGCCTAGTCAAGCTCGTCCACAAAAATAGGGTTTTGAAAGTTTATCATTTCAGTTTCTTACCAAGTAAAATGGATCATTTTTAAGGTCCAACGCCTTTAAATGATCACCTTTCAAGTAAAAGAATCACTTGATTCACGCTTAAGAAAGAACTACGTAGGTCTGATTTCCTCTCCAAAGGAGGGTACGTAGGAGCAAAAGCCCCGCTTTTGTCGACCTCAAAAAATAAAAAGAAATAAAAGTTAAGATAACACAATTCCACAATTCTAAAAAATAGACTGTTGTCCTTTGGGACAAACGTGAGAGGTGCTAATACCTTCCTCAAGCGTAAATACAACTCCCGAACTTAGAATTTTCCTTTTGACCAGTTTCCTTCGGTTTTTTCGACGTTTTCCACAAATAAACGTTGGTGGCGACTCCGCGCATCTTTCCTCCTTTGGAAAGCGCACCCGTGAGCCTCGCCCTCGCTCGCCCGCGAAGGGCACGTTGCGACAGTTGGCGACTCCACTGGGGACTTTTGTGAGTTAGGCCTATTTAAGGAATTGTGGATTTGTGAAACTTCCTGTGTGCATTTGCTGAATTGTGTAAAATGTAAATAACTGTTGTCTATTTCGCATTCTTTACACTGCATTCTAAGCACCCACGGGTTTGAGTAAAAAAGGGGCCTTATACTCGGGTTCATGGGAATTTAAGGAGTGGAGGTGAATCTATCATCATGCTAGGTCTCCGACTTGCTTGATAATAGTGAAACCTCGTCTAGAGCTTTCTCTCTTTATAATGTGTTGTCGCTGGTATTCCATACCGCCACAATATTATTATCTTGAGTGATGATACCTCTAGAAAACAACCGTGCGAGTTATGAATTGTTGGGGAGTAGTTATTAGAGACCCCTAGATATTGTCCTATAGGTTCCCAAATAGGGGGAAAGAGCAAACACGCTCCGTGCCATTCGTTCTCATGCATTTTTTGGTAAATAGCACCAGTTTATAGTTTTGCTAGTGATGTTTGGTTTCTTTAGGGTAATACGTGACCTTTTTAATATTACGTTGAGGCGCCATCATGCCCAAAACGTAGCATTAAAATTGGATCCCTGTGGTCTCGCGTGTGTGAATTCCCCCTTTGTGTTGTTTTCCTCCTGTTTCATGCATACGCATTGCATCATTCATGTCGGAGTCTTGATCCACCCCTTTTTTAGGTAAATGATGGGGACAAATCAAAACGGCAAAAGGTGTTATCAAGTCAAGGTTAAAAGTCTAGATGTCACTAGCCTCAAGGAATTAGGACGATTGATGGGACCTCCCCAAAGGCAAGCCTTCCGCAAAGTGTACGGAAAGATTCTAGATTTGGCCGCAACGGAGGTATTTACGGAAGCTGTCGTATCCCTCGCCCAATACTATGACCAGCCGTTGAGGTGTTTCACGTTTGGGGACTTCCAAATGGTCCCAACTATTGAAGAGTTTGAGGAAATATTAGGATGCCCTCTAGGGGGGATGAAACCGCATCTCTTCTCCGGTTTTCTTCCTTCCTTGAGCAAGATTGTGGCTGTGGTTGGGGATTCAGCAAAGGAGTTGGATCGCACGAAGCAAACTCGGAACGGCGTAGTGGGCTTGCCTCGGAAATACTTGGAAGGAAAGGCAAGGGATATGGCGAGCCAAGAGAAGTGGGGCCCGTTTGCAGATATTTTAGCTTTGTTGATTTTTGGGGTTGTCCTCTTCCCAAACGTCGACAGTTTGGTAGACTTAGCCGCCATTGATGCTTTCCTCGCATATCACCATAGCAAGGAAAGTCCAGTGGTGGCTATCTTGGCAGATTTGTTTGACACCTTTGACCGGAGGTGTGAGAAAAATAGCGCGCGGATTGTCTGTTGTTTACCCGCTCTCTGTGTATGGTTGATTTCACACCTATTCCGACAAGACACGAGACACCCGTGTCCGCTTCAAAGCTATCGCTCATGCGCCGAAAAAGGAAGAGTCGATTGGGACCAACATTTGGCTGGGATAGGGGGCAGCGCGATCAATTGGTTTCGTCGTTGGAAGGAAGGCAAGGAAGGAGTTCTTTTCTCGTGTGGGGACTACCTTAATGTTCCACTGATAGGGACTAGGGGTTGTATTAATTATAATCCCACACTCGCCATAAGACAGCTACGGTACCCCATGAGGGGAGCGCCAACCGAAGAAAGTCTCTCGCCTTTCCTTGTGAGGGATCTAGGCGCGCAAGGTCTCAAGGTTATACAAAGAATCCACAAGGTGTGGAGGAATCCATTGAAGAAAGACAAGGAGCTTAGGGGCATCCGAAATGGCGTCATTGGAGGTTATCATGGATGGCTAAGAATTCATGCGCGAGGGTTAGATTGGCTCTCCAAATTCAAAGTTATCGATGAGGAGAATTTCGAAGCTCCGGAGGAAGATGAAGAAGTCCGAGCTCTAAAGTTAGAGTTAGGGAAGGCAAGACTCGCCAAGGAGAAGTTCAAGTCAGCTGCTACACACATCTGGAAGGAGTGCACCGAGTTACAAGAGGAAAACGCGGCCACTGCAAAAGCCCTTGAACAAGAAACCAAAAGGGCCCGCAAGGAGGAATATGGCCGAGAGAAATTCCGAGGAGCATTGTGGGGTAGCAACAATGAGCTCAAGCTCCGAAGAGAGGAGAGAGATCGGTCACGGGTGCATGGCATGATCTTAAAAGAAGAGTTAGTTGCTTGCGCGAGGTCCAAAAGGAGTTTGGCTCAACACTTGGAAGCCACGGAGCAAAGCATGCTAGCTATCATAGGGCGATACAAGGAAGAATTGAACCAGTCCATGGCCCATGAACAAAAGCTAGTGGAGGATTTTGCACAAGTGTATGCCGAAAAAGAAGCAAGAGGGAGGGTGATTGATGCGTTGCATCAAGAAGCGGCTATGTGGATGGATAGGTTCGCCTTGACTTTGAATGGAAGTCAAGACCTCCCGCGTCTGTTAGCCAAAGCAAAAGCCATGGCCGAAGTGTGTACTGCCCCCGAGGAGATCCATGGGCTAATCAATTACTATCAGCACATGATAGATTTGATGACCCATATAATTAGGAATCGTTAGGTTCTTTTGTAACACCTTTGTATAATCTTGGCTAGATGAAAGCTTTGTTCTTTTTATAAAATGAGAAGTTCTGGACTCATTACGTTATCTAAAAATCTTGGGGTGGATCCAAGTACTCCGATCATCCATTTGCATACTCATGTTTTGGTAGCATACTCACCGTTGTTTATTTCTTTAGGAATTTCATCATAACTAAGAAAACACCAAGGCACTCCTATAACACTCGATCCAGAAAAATGGATAATGAAGAGGGCGTGCAGGAACAGATGAAGGCCGATCTATCGGCCTTAAAAGATCAAATGGCTTCTATCTCGGAGGTCATGTTAAAACTTCAGAAAACCATAGAGGATAAAGCCACCGCAACCGCCTCCAGTACAGTTAGGGAAGCGGAGCCGGTGCTGCAGCCCGCCTTGAATCCAGGCCTAGACAGAAACATGGCCGTGTTCGGTCGAAGGTATAGTCCGTAGGCTTATCCTTATGGCCTGCCTCCGGACTTCACCCCCTGTGCCACCCCGGAAGAGTTAAGCCAAGCCCCTACTTTTGAGGGGCAACTCCCACCTTATGAAGACTATCTCGGGCAAGACGATGGGGAAGGAGATACCCATCTTGGCCCCCTGCTTCACCTCAAAGATCCTTCTCCGCATGAACTACCCCAACCGAACATAGTCCGTCATACCCCGGCCTCACCCACACCCGTAAAAGAATCTGTTCCCTTTGCGGAAGATAAGGGAAAGATTGAGGCGCTTGAAGAGAGGTTGAGAGCAGTTGAGGGCCTCGGTAATTACCCATTCTCTGATTTGGCGGATTTATGTCTCATGCCCAATATCGTCATCCCTCCCAAGTTCAAAGTACCGGACTTTGATAAATACAAAGGTACGACATGTCCGAAGGGGCATCTTCGGATGTATTGCCGAAAGATGGGGGCGTATTCTACGGACGAGAAATTGTTGGTCCATTTCTTTCAAGACAGCTTGGCCGGAGCAGCTGTAGCATGGTATACCAATCTGGAAGCTTCCCAGATCCGATCATGGAAGGACTTGGCAACTGCCTTCATTAGGCACTACCAGTACAATACGGACATGGCTCCCGATCGGAACCAGCTTCAGGGTATGACTAAACGAGAGCATGAGTCCATTAAGGAATATGCCCAGAGATGGAGAGATCTCGCAGCCCAAGTCGTACCGCCCATGACGGAGAAGGAGATGATCACAATTATGGTAGATACGTTACCCACGTTCTACTATGAAAAGCTGATAGGCTACATGCCAGCTAACTTTGCGGATCTCGTCTTCGCCGGAGAAAGGATTGAATACGGGCTACGAAAAGGCAAGTTCGAATATGCTGCCAATATGGCCCCCAACAACAACAGAAGAGCCCCTGTAGTGGGCGTGAGGAAAAAGGAAGGAGATGCCCACGCAGTCACCACCGCCCCGACATGGATGAAAGCACCCCAAAATATCCAAAGCTCACACCAGCCCAATCCCCCAAATTTTTTAATCCGAGCTGGGAACTCCCTCCCGACTCAAGTAAAAGGACCACCCGCAGCAGAAAGAGCGCCGGCCCAACGCACAGCTCCAGCCGCACTCCGGCCAGTTAATAATACAGCCCCCGGCACGACCTATAAATATGCACAGCACCCGAAAGACAACTTCCCTCCTATTCCCATGGCGTACTCCGAGTTATGGCCTTCATTATTGGAGAATCATTTGGTGGTGGCCATACCCGGGAAGGTTCTCCAACCACCCTACCCCAAGTGGTATGACCCGTGTGCCAAGTGTGTGTACCATAGTGGAGTCCCCGGACACAATATTGACTCCTGCATCCCGTTCAAGTATATGGTGCAGCACCTGATTAGTGCCGGTTGGCTATCGTTTTAGGAGGAAGGCCCAAATGTTAAAACCAACCCGCTAGCTAGTCATGGAGGGACTAGCATGAACGCCGTCAAAGAGGATGAGCCGCCACGGACGAAAAGGTTAGGAGAGGTAGCTACTTCTAGGAGCTTCATCTATCAATCACTGCAAGCGGCGTGCATGGTCTCCAGTGGTGGAGGCGAAAGAGATGAATGTTTGTTTCACCTCGGGGAGTCGCATGACATGGAAACCTGTCCCGCAGTAGAAGAATTGCTTCAGCGGCTCATGGATTGCGGGCAGCTTGAAGTGTCCATAGAGGGGGGGGGGGGGGAAGAACCACAAGTTTGCATGCAGTCGGAAGAGAAGAGGGTTCCTCTAACCCCCAAGGCCCTAGTAATATGTTTTACTAGGAAAGAGACCGGCTCCACACCCATATACCCCCGGGCGGCGCCCAAGCCGACGCCATTTGCATACCAAAGTAATAAGGCCGTTCCGTGGAAGTATACCCCTCCCGCGTCCAGTGAAAGAGTTGCAACCGAAGTTGACTCCCTATCAGCTAAGGTAACCAACATCACCGGCCTCAGTGGTGTAACCCGCAGTGGTCGGGTGTTCGCTTCCCCTCGCCCGGCGGAATTGCCCTCCAAAGGGAAAGCGCCCATGGTCCAAGAGCCCATAGACATAGCCACCCCCTCGAAAGAAGTAGATCCTCCAGTGGGAAGAGGGGTCGAAAGGAAGAAGGTCTTCGAGGAAAAATAGTGACTTTGGAAGAGGCCCATGAGTTCCTCCGCCTCATCCAGCAAAGCGAGTTTAAGGTAGTCGAGCAACTGAATAAAACTCCGGCAAGGATCTCCTTGCTTGAACTACTCATAAACTCTGAGCCTCATCGTGCGCTGTTGATGAAGGTCCTTAACGATGCCCATGTAGCACATGATATCTCAGTGGAGGGCTTCGAAGGCATCGTTAATCATATAACCACCAACAACTACATCGCGTTTGCGGAAGAAGAGATTCCCGTTGAGGGGAGAGGACACAACAAGGCTCTACATGTGTCGGTGAGATGTATGGACCACGTTGTCGCAAAGGTACTTATCGACAATGGATCGAGTTTAAATGTAATGCCGAAGACCACTTTGGAAAAGCTTCCTTTTAGTGCGTCACGTTTAAAACCGAGTTCGATGGTGGTGCGAGCCGTTGATGGTACTCGGCGGGAAGTAATGGGGGAAATCGACATTCCCATTCAGATAGGCCCCCACACTTGCAACGTGGTGTTTCAAGTAATGGATATAAATCCCGCCTATAGCTACCTCTTGGGAAGACCATGGATTCATGCCCTGGGAGTGGTCCCTTCAACGCTTCACCAGAAATTGAAGTTCGCAGTGGGTGGACTTTTAGTGATAGTGTCAGGTGAAGATGACATGTTAGTGAGCTGCCCCTCCTCCGCACCATACGTAGAAGCGGCGGAGGAATCATTGGAAACGGCTTTCCAATCCTTTGAAGTGGTGAGCTGCGCCTCTGTGGAACCAAGCTCGTCGCTACCTTCTCTCTCCAAAGCGGCCATAATGGTGGCGCGCGTTATGCTCAGGAACGGATTTGAGCCCGGAATGGGTCTAGGCAAGGACTGCCTCAGGAATGCCGACGTGGTCGATATCAAGGGAAATCCATACAAGTATGGATTAGGGTATGAACCCGGGATGCCGGGGAGGAGGAACGTGCCGTCAAGATTCTGGGCGGATAGGGTATGGCCCGGCCGTATTAGCCAGTGTTTCACCAGCGCTGGAATGGTGTCCGAGGAGGAGGTGGCCGCAGTAGAAGAGGAGTTCCCTCAAGACCCACCAAGTTTTGTGCAACCATGCCGCCTCGATTCCCAAGTGGGGAACTAGCGCATGATAAGCCAGTCAGAAGTCTATACCGCTGATTCAATGTAATTAGAGCCTATAGATTTCCTTTCTCTTTTGTTTTATGAAACCTACCTTATTAAATAAACAAAGAGATCTTGTTTCATCTGTTCTTGCGGTCCCACCTTTTCTCATATCATTTTGCATGTTTTTTGTTTCTTTGTCTTGTTTGGTATAGATATGAGGGTCGATTCTTTGAGGATCCTAACAACGAGGGTTTGACAATCGATTTCGATCGAGATATAAGCCAAACGATAAACGAGGAAGAGGAAGAGGACGTCCTATCACCAGAGTTGGAGAGGCTGGTCGCTCAAGAAGAACGTGAAATGAAGCCTCACCAAGAAGAAACCGAATTGGTAAACTTGGGGACCACGGAGGAAAAGAAGGAAGTAAAGGTAGGAACCGGTATGATCGCGCCTATCCACCAAGGCTTGATAACCCTTCTTAAAGAGTATCAAGATGTCTTTGCGTGGTCATATCAAGACATGCCCGGTCTGGATTCCGACATTGTGCAGCATAAGTTGCCTTTGAATCCTGGGTCTTCTCCGGTTAAGCAAAAGTTACGAAGAATGAGACCCGAGATGTCTTTAAAAATTAAAGAAGAAGTAAGGAAGCAGTTTGATACAGGTTTCTTAGCTGTGGCACGGTACCCGGAGTGGGTGGCCAACATAGTCCCAGTCCCAAAAAAGGACGGCAAGGTTCGAATGTGTGTAGACTACCGGGACTTGAACCGAGCCAGTCCTAAAGATAACTTTCCCCTGCCACACATTGACATATTGGTAGATAATACAGCCAAATTAACCCTTTTCTCATTTATGGATGGTTTCTCGGGGTATAATCAAATAAAGATGGCACCCGAAGATGTAGAGAAGACCACTTTCGTCACCCTATGGGGAACATTCTGCTATAAGGTGATGGCCTTCGGACTGAAAAATGCTGGGGGCAACCTATGAGCGTGCCATGGTGGCGTTGTTCCATGACATGATGCATAAGGAAATAGAGGTCTACGTAGATGACATGATTGCCAAGTCTCAGAATGAGGACGAACACCTTGTCAATCTGCCTAAGCTGTTTGGAAGGTTGCAGAAATACCAATTAAACTAAACCCAACCAAGTGCACCTTTGGGGTGAAGTCGGGGAAGCTGCTAGGATTTATCGTGAGTCAGAAAGGGATAGAGATAGATCCCGAGAAAGTGAAGGCCATCCTTGAAATGCTGGAACCAGGCACGGAGAAGCAGGTTCGGGGATTTTTGGGCAGGTTGAATTATATCGCGAGATTTATCTCGCAACTCACCCCTACCTGTGAGCCCATTTTTAAGCTGTTACGTAAGAACCAAGCGGTCCTATGGAACAGTGACTGCCAAGAGGCCTTCGAGAAGATCAAACAGAGTCTCGCGAATCCCCCGGTGCTCATGCCACCTGTAACAGGAAGACCTTTTTTCCTGTACATGACCGTGTTGGACGAGTCTATGGGGTGCGTGTTGGGTCAGCATGATGATTCTGGGTAAAAGGAGCAAGCCATCTACTATCTGAGCAAGAAGTTTACCGCATGTGAGATGAATTAATCAATGCTGGAAAGGACGTGTTGTGCTCTGGTGTGGGCATCACATCGGCTTAGGCAGTACATGCTCAGCCACACCACGTGGCTTATTTCCAAAATGGATCCTGTGAAATACATCTTTGAAAAACCAGCCCTCACGGGACGAATCGCTAGATGGCAGGTACTATTATCTGAATTCGATATCGTTTACGTCACCCAAAAGGCGGTAAAGGGAAGTGCCTTAGCGGATTATTTGGCCCAACAACCCCTCCAGGATTATCGGCCGATGCACCCCGAGTTTCCAGATGAAGATATCATGGCCCTGTTTGAAGAGAAGCGGACACACGAGGACATAGACAAATGGATTGTTTGCTTCGATGGGGCATCCAATGCTTTGGGCCACGGAGTAGGGGCAGTCCTTGTATCCCCGGATGATCAGTGTATTCCTTTCACGGCTAGGCTAGGTTTTGATTGTACCAACAATATGGCCGAGTACGAGGCATGCGCCCTCGGGGTTCAGGCGGCCATTGATTTTGATGTAAAACTACTCAAGGTGTATGGAGACTCAGCTTTGGTCATACGCCAGTTGAAAGGAGAATGGGAAACTAGGGATTCGAAGTTGATACCCTATCAAACTCACATCTTGAGGTTAGCCAAGTACTTTGACGACATTTCCTTCCACCACATACCTCGGGAAGAGAATCAAATGGCTGATGCATTAGCCACCCTGGCATCCATGTTTCAACTCGCCCCACACGGGGATCTGCCGTACATCGAATTCAAATTTCAAGGCAGGCCGGCATATTGTTATGCAATAGAGGAAGAGCGGGATGGGAAACCATGGTATTTCGACATCAAGCAGTATGTCGAGAACAAAGAATACCCACCAGGGATTTCCGACAATGACAAAAGGACGTTGAGGAGATTGGCTACTGGTTTCTTTGTAAGTGGTACTATCCTTTACAAACGAAACCACGACATGACCCTCCTACGATGCGTAGATGCCAAAGAGGCGAACTTCATGATTGAGGAGATCCATGAGGGTTCCTTTGGGACACATGCCAATGGGCATGCTATGGCCAGAAAAATCCTTAGGGCTGGCTATTATTGGCTTACCATGGAAAGCGATTGCTGCGCTCATGTCAGGAAAGGTCATAAATGTCAGGCATACGCGGACAATGTCAATGTTTCGCCACATCCTCTGAATGTTATATGTCCGCCCCTTGGCCTTTTTCCATGTGGGGAATAGATGTCATTGGGGCCATTGAACCCAAAGCGTCGAATGGTCACCGCTTCATTCTTGTGGCGATAGATTACTTCACCAAATGGGTCGAAGCAGCTTCTTATACAAATGTCAGAAGGAATGTGGTAGTTAGATTCATAAAGAAGGAGCTGATTTGTCGATACGGACTCCCCAGGAAGATCATTACTGACAATGGCACCAATCTAAACAACAAGATGATGCAGGAAATGTGCGAGGATTTCAAAATCCAACATCATAACTCTACCCCTTATCGGCCAAAGATGAATGGGGCTGTAGAGGCTGCGAATAAGAATATCAAGAAGATTGTTCAAAAGATGACAGTGTCATACAAAGATTGGCATGAGATGTTGCCTTTCGCCGTACACGGGTACAGAACCTCAGTGCGAACTTCTACTAGGGCAACGCCGTATTCCTTGGTTTATGGGATGGAGGCAGTACTCCTATTTGAGGTAGAGGTTCCTTCTCAGAGGATAATGGCGGAGTCAGACCTAGAAGAGTCATAATGGGCTCAAGCGCGCTACGACCAACTTAACCTTATTGAAGGTAAGCGTTTGGCCGCCATGAGCCATGGGCGTTTGTATCAACGAAGGATAAAGAACGCATTCGACAAGAAGGTACACCCGCGCAAGTTCAACGAGGGGGACCTCGTGCTGAAGAAGATGTCCCACGCTGCTAAAGATAATCGAGGCAAGTGGGCCCCAAATTATGAAGGACCTTTCGTGGTGAAAAGAGCTTTTGCTGGGGGTGCTCTGATACTCACCCACATGGATGGCGAGGAGTTGCCCTCGCCCGTGAACTCCGATGTAGTTAAACGATATTACGCTTGAAATCTGGGGCAATCGAGAGGACCGTTGCATGTTCTTTTAATTCTGAGTTTTTGTTCTTCCTGGTTTCCTCCAGGGATTCCCTTCCTCTGTATTTGTCTTGTTCTTTTAAAAAATCGGAAAAGATAGGCGAGGTTTTAGTCCTCCCTTTGGTTTCAAACTTTGTGTTTTAGATTTGTTATAAGCATGAGCCCTCTTCGCTCGGTGTATGGGGTGCCCCAAACGCTTATTTAAAATTGAACCTAACCAGCCTTCACTAAAATAAAATCATCGCATTAGAAACATTCATACATGCACATGCACATGCATATCTTGTGATAGCAAGGAGCAGAATCATCTCAGGTCACAGTTAGAAGTCAAGACAAGTTCACTGCGGAAATCAATCAAGGTAAGACGATGACCGGACATGATTGGCCACGGATTTTGTTTCCTACTTGCAGGTACATGGGGACGGATGCAAGTGGGGATAGGGTCACGACCGACCGGTCGTTGCCCTTTCCCGGCGCTAAACAAGTAGAGAGCATCGCTGCAAGGCAGCCCAGTATCCTTTGCATTTGCGGTTTCTTTTACTATTGTTTGTTTTAAATAAGTAATCGACACCTAATTCTAGTTTTAGTAGGTTCAAGTAGGCAAACGCTAGCCCGTAAGGGAGGAGGGGACATGGTTAATGTTCCCCTCAAAAAAAAAAACGTGGCAGGTTAGCTCGCCTGGGCGAGCTGAGCTTGCCTGGGCGAGCAACCCCTGCACCCAAATTATAAAAAGCGAGGGAGGGGAACGTTTTGGCATCCAAAAACTCCCCCCCCCCTCATTCAAAAGATAAAGAACACGAAGGCTTGCGGTTTCTTGCTCCCCTACGCCACTTTTGATCGCGTTTTGCTTTCATTTTTGGTGTTTCAATTCACTCCAACAAGTAAGTATTCCATCCTTGATGTTTTTGCTTCCTATTGATGTGTTTTCTTCAGCTTTTGGTGCCTTAAATTGTGAGAACATGCTTATATTTGTGAGGCAGTTTTGGTTTGTTTTGGTGCTTGTTTTCTTGAATTGATGATTTGAATGAAAAGGCCTTAGGCCTAGGTTGTATTCTGAAGCAATGGGGCATGCCACATTGCTCCCATTCTCTTGCAATTTATGTCTAAACATGCGCCCACCAAGTGCTCGGTGAAATGCCCCAATGATATATAAATATGATTTTGCAGAATTGGGATGGTGGGGCTGTTTTATGTATGTAGAGACAGCATAGGAGATTCAAAATAGGTGTCCAAATGCAATCCCAAGCTTAGGAGCCTAAACTTGTAGCTTCAATGCAAGGAAACATGCTTATGGCTAGGAATCCAAAATTTGGTTTTAGGATTAGAAAAGCATGAAAATAGGGACTTGTTTGTAAGAATTTGGGCTGCCCCATGATTGACACTCTGCACCTAAGTAACGTGGGAGATGCTTTTCAATGGTGTGTAGATATATGTGTAAATATAAAGGGCATGAAATTCTTTGTAAAGGGTGAAGGAATATTGAGGTCCCTTCCTAAATGAATGTATGATAGCACGGGATTCCCTTTTGAATGCAAGTATATGCATAATGTTAAATATCTTGCCAATATGCATAAATGTGAGTGAAACAATGAAAGTTTGTATGGTATATATATTTTGAGTGTGTGTAGGTAGTTTGTGATAGCAAGTGTTTAGGACATAGTTAAGTGTAAATTTTGACGCAATGCCTTAAGCGTGAGAATGTGTGTTCTTTTCAAAATGCATATATATGTATGACAATTAGAATGTGTTGGATGGCCTCTAGGTTGATATAAATAGTAGGATATTCTATACATACGCATGTGCATAAATGTGTTACTTTAAACGTGCGCATGATTTCGTTCTAAACCGGAGGGGTTAGCATGACATTTTTGCGTTAAGACAAGCGTTATCTTGTAAAACTAACTTCTAAATGTTTGTTCTCGCAGGAAATGGCCCCGAGGAAACTTGCCTCAAAGAGATCCAGGAAGGATAAAGCGGCCGAAGGAACTAGTTCCGCTCCCGAGTATGATAGTCACCGCTTTAGGAGCGCTGAACACCAGCAGCGTTTCGAGGCCATCAAGGGATGGTCATTTCTCCGAGAGCGACGCGTCCAGCTCAGAGACGACGAGTATACCGATTTCCAGGAGGAGATAGTTCGCCGGCGGTGGGCATCGCTGGTCACCCCCATGGCCAAGTTCGATCCAGACATAGTCCTCAAATTTTATGCCAATGCTTGGCCAACAGAGGAGGGCGTGCATGATATGAGGTCCTAGGTGAGGGGTCAGTGGATCCCGTTTGAGCAGATGCTATCGGCCAGCTCCTGGGATATCCTTTAGTGCTGGAGACGGGTGCGGATCATGCGCACCAACATGACCACCCTGACTCAGATATGGATGACTTTGCTGCTCAGCAACATCCTGCCCAGCGATCATAATTCCGACCTCCCCCTGCCGAAGTGTCAGCTGGTGTACGCCATCCTGACGCGGATGAGCATTCACGTGGCTCAGCTAATCGCTGATGCCATCTATATATTTGCAGGTATGGCGCCTACCAGACACCCTCTGGACTCGGATAAGTCCAACAGGGCCCTGGGATTTCCCGCCTTGATCACAGGACTCTGCCAGTCGTTTGGAGTCCCTGTCGCACCTAGCAAGGTGATTCGGCCACCCATCACCCGAGCTTTTATTGAGAAGTATTGCACGCAGAGACAGGTCTAGGGGGATGCTCCGCAGGCCGCAGACGCCCCGCCACCTCATCAGGCCGGTCCAGCCGGATTGTTTGATACGGAGCAGTATTTGCGGCATTTGGTTCGCCAGCAGGCGGCCAACCACCGGGCTCATGTACAGACCCATGATTGTCTTTACCAGATGAGCCTCAGCCTGCAGAGCCGGGGTTTTACTTCTTTTCCGTGCCCTACTCCAGACCAGTTCAGGGCAGAGGTCGCGTGGCCTGGAGATTGGCCTGAGGCCCGGGCAGGAGAGGCACCAGCAGAGGCTCCCGACGAGGCAGATGAGGCCCGCGAGGACGAGGAGATGACCGATTTACTGGATTTCTTAGGAGGGAGCGGGGCCACATGATTGGGAGATCTCTTGATTCATATTTCTTTTTTGTTTCCATTTGTTTTTTTTCTGTTACATATCATCTTATTTTTGTTTAACTAAGGGACTGACGTTTGTTTCATGTTTTGACTTTTGTTTTGTACATACATATCGTTTGAGTTGTTACGTCGGTACTTGTTTCATTATTGTCAATAGTGTTTGTTGAAATTCCGGAACCGTGTAGAGTTTTTTATTTAGGGACGTCGTCCTAAAAATAAAATGAACCAAAAATCCTAATAAAAAGGAAAAAGCGTTGTGAATAAAAGCCATGTTCATAAAGAAAAGGAAAAGGTTTTTATCTATACATATGTGTAAAAGGAAAATGTGTATAGAAGGTTTTTGTGTAAATGATGCGTGGAAAGGAATTCTTATGTGTGTGAGCAACAAGTGTATATGAAGAAACTTTTGCGTGAACTATAAGTGTGTGTTGGGAAAAATGAAAAATCTTTGAATGTGAATAGGGTTTGTATATAGACCGTGTGACGTAAAGAGAAGAGCTCTAATGCGTGTACAGAAACAGTTTGTCGTGTATAAAAATATAGATGTACAAAGAAAGGTTTTCCTCATAAAGGGCCACAGGTGTATAGTTTTAGTGAACATATATAAAAATAAAACAAAAAAAGTAAAGAGAAAGAAAGACCGCGAAGGTCGACATGTTAAGAAATATAAATCATTCGTAAAGAGCAAACACATCTTTTGGAAACAAGGGACTGATGCTAAGAGTTTATTTTCCGGAATGAACCGAGATAAGGATGGATGAATTCATTGAACTGATGAAAGAACATAACTTGGAAACGTTGGGTCTGTTTGTGTAAATTCCCAACCGTAGTATCACAATGCCATAAACAGGATGCTTGAGTGCCCACCTGGCTGTAGCCATGACTAATTTTGCACGTTGTTTTCGAATCATCATTGTCACGCGTGCCTTATGGAGTAATATGGAAGTTCGGCCCGAGACCAACACCTTGACACCCAAATTTGTTTCGCCCCAGATATCAAGATTGGGTTTCCACGATGAAAGACCCCATTGAAACACAACCTTAGACCTTTTTGAACCTTGGCCTATAAAAAAGGGAATCCTCATTCTTTCCCCCGAAGCAAAGGACAGCAGAATCTCCTAAAGGGAGAGCGAATAGAATGCTAAAACCCGATTTTCCAAAGAAAGGGATGGGGAAGGAGAAGTGAAAAGAAAGAAAAGGAAGAAATGGAAAGAAAGAAAAAGAAAAAAGATGAAAATAAAGAAAAGAACAAAAAAGAAAAGGAAAATATTCCCGGTCGAAAGTCGAAGAGAAGTAAAAAGGGAAAAGAAACAATTCTCGATCAATGAAAGAAAGAGGACAAAAATTCTTCAAAGCCAGATTGCCACTCAGAATCATTCTTGACTGGCAATATCCCACCCCACATGAGCAAAGAGGAAAAGACCGAAACACCCAGCTTCCTCTCCAAAAACACCACCCTCGAGAAAATCCTATTGGTCCGTGATCGTACGTTTGATCTTTGATTCGATAGGAAATCGTTTGCAAAATAGAGTCATGGTGCAGTTATGGTTTGGAAGTAGGATAAAACACTTGCCTTGTGAGTTTTATACACTATGAGTGATTTATTTTCAGCATAGCCCGATGTTTCCCCTGCGTGTTCATTTGAAAGCTAGAAGTTGACATCCCACCCTTCATTCTCGGTTACAAGGAAGATTACCCTTGGCACAAGTATATTGTTTCTCTAAGATATGGTGCTCTCGCGAATGATTTATTTTTCTTTGCAAAAAGCATGTTATCCTTTTAGGTGGAAAAACCCGGTGGACCGTTCGGTCCCGCCTCACCCTTTTTCAGAGCCACATGAATGTTATTGCTTAGGACTGTTCATGTGTCCTCCACTTTCGAGTTTGGAGTTGAGTTTCATGATTGCCTAAGTGAGGACCCTCAAGGCAATCCTCCATTCTCACCCTTTTTCGGAGTCACATGAATGTTATTGCTTAGGGTTGTTCATGTGTCCTCCATTTTCGAGTTTGGAGCTGAGTTTCATGATTGCCTAAGTGATGACCCTCAAGGCAATCCTCCATTCTCACCCTTTTTCGGAGTCACATGAATGTTATTGCTTAGGGCTGTTCATGTGTCCTCCACTTTCGAGTTTGGAGCTGTGTTTCATGATTACCTAAGTGAGGACCCTCAAGGCAATCCTCCATTCTCACCCTTTTTTCGGAGCCCCATGAATGTTATTGCCTAGCGCTGTTCATGTGTCCTCCATTGTCAAGCGCGAAGCCTCTGGTGACTGGGAAACACGTTATTCTATTGTTTTTCGGATCGGTTCCTTCGCCAAATATGTGTATATGTGTATGTGTGTATATGTATATTATGTTCGTTGTTCTTGTTGTTGTTTGTATTTTGTTTTGTGCAGAAGAAAAAAAAAGGAGTAGAGACGAGAGTCGTCATCACGAAAAGGGCAGGACGGACAAAATCAGTGTCCTATCTTTGCTTTCCTCTTATCTCCGATGAGAGGTAAGTAAAGAGGGGCAACTGTCATACCCTAATTTCGTCCGGGGATTATTACTTGATGACATGCAACCTTTGGTTAGCCGCTTTGAGGTACTTGGCGTCCTTTGTTGCACAATAAACGAAGTCCTGAGACGTCTCGGAAATCAAAAGGAAGCAGGCTTGCGCGATCCGTGAAATTCCGTAATGTGGCGGAAGTCGAAAAGAGGTGTTTTTGCGCAATCCGTAAGTTTCCGTAACTTCTTCGAAAGCTAAAAAAGAGTAAATACATAATCCGTAAGGATTCGTAACCTTGCGGAAGGAAAATAAGTATCGTTACGAAATTCGTAAAGTTTCGTAACGTTACGGAAAAAGAATTACCAAAAAAATAGAAAGGGGGTGCACTTAGTAAAAGGGGGGGTGCAAATAGCAATCTGGCCCACTTGGGCCTTCCAGATCCTTCCTCCAGAAGGCTGTTGCTTCTGGAGGAAGCAACCTTGCTCGCCTGGGCGAGCTGGGCGGCAAGCTTCTCCCCTATTTTGCTATAAAGAGGGGAAGAAGTGAAGAAGAAAAGGGTTCAGCCCCTTAGGCACTTCTCTCTCTCTCGAAATTGCTGAGGAAAATTAGTTCTGTGAAGAAAATCCAAGCCGAGGCGCTTCCGTAACATTTCCGTGAGTAATTACGCGAAGATTCTCGACCGTTCTTCAAGATTCATCGTTCGTTCTTCGTTTTCTTCAGTCTTCAACGGGTAAGTACCTCAAACCGAGCTTTTCAATTCATTCTATGTACCCGTGGTGGTCCACATTTTGTTTCATGTATTTTTATTCTCGTTTTCATTTGCTTTTTATACCCCATTTTGACGTGCTTAAGCCATTTATTTAAGTCATTTCTCGCTTAATCTAAAAATAAAATAAATTTCCACCGATTGTTTGAATTGTATCGTCCGTTAATTTTGATTAAAATGAATTCCGACCGTTCGGTCGTGCCGTAACCACGTTGGAAATCAAAAAAAGAGGTAAAATAATAATATAATAATAAAAAAAATACCTTTAGGTAAAATAAAAGCGAAAGATCAATCGAACGTTTTCTCTTTGGGATTTCTCATTCTTAATTGAATTGACTAATTAACTAAAGTGAAACTAAGGCTAAAATCAACTCGCCTAGTCAAGCTCGTCCACAAAAATAGGGTTTTGAAAGTTTATCATTTCAGTTTCTTACCAAGTAAAATGGATCATTTTTAAGGTCCAACGCCTTAAAATGATCACCTTTCAAGTAAAAGAATCACTTGATTCACGCTTAAGAAAGAACTACGTAGGTCTGATTTCCTCTCCAAAGGAGGGTATGTAGGAGCAAAAGCCCCGCTTTTGTCGACCTCAAAAAATAAAAAGAAATAAAAGTTAAGATAACATAATTCCACAATTCTTAAAAATAGACTGTTGTCCTTTGGGACAAACGTGAGAGGTGTTAATACCTTCCTCAAGCGTAAATACAACTCTCGAACTTAGAATTTTCCTTTTGACCAGTTTCCTTCGGTTTTTTCGACGTTTTCCACAAATAAACGTTAGTGGCGACTCCGCGCATCTTTCCTCCTTTGGAAAGCGCACCCGTGAGCCTCGCCCTCGCTCGCCCGCGAAGGGCACGTTGCGACAAGCAGCGATCAATGCTTTTCTTGCTTATCACCATAGCAAGGAAAGCAAAGCCATTGCCATTTTTGCCGATGCCTGTGACACATTCGACCTGAGATGTGAAAAGAGCAGTGGGAGAATTATTATATGTACACCCTCTTTTATGTATGGTTGGTCTCCCACTTTTTTCGTCATGAAGGTAGACCTGTCTATCCCTTACAAGGTCATCGCATGTGTGCCAAAACGGGAAAGGCAAATTGGGAGGAACTCTTGGCAGGTATGATAGGAGCATCCGTTAGTTGGTTCCCTCGATGGAAGGAAGGAGGGGCCATGATTTTGTGCTCGTGTGGAGAATTCCCAAATGTCCCCTTGATGGGAACGAGGGGTTGTATTAATTATAATCCCATATTGGCCATAAGACAACTAGGCTACCTTATGAGAGGGGCACCGTCGAAAGAGATCATTGCGCCTTTTGTCACACGGGGTTTCAATGAAGGCAATGCAAAAATACATCAGAGAATCCGCAAGACATGGAATACATTGGAAAGAAAAGATGAAGAGCTTAGGGGAAGCAACAACGGTGTCATCGGCGGCTATCATAAGTGGTTGAAGGCTAGGATGCAAGGGATAACTTGGCTCCCGAAGCTAAAAAAGTGGGAAGGAAGCCGAAGTCCTTGAAGAAAGCAAAGAAGTGTAAGCCTTGAAAATAGAGCTTGAAAGAATGAGAGTAGTCAAGGAAAAGCTCAAGACAGGAGTCACTAGGGTCAGAAAAGAGTGTGACGATCTAAGGGATCTTAACATGACTACAGTCGAAGCGTTAGAGCGGGAAACAAAGAGGGCCTGGAAGGAAGAATGGGGCAGGAACAAATTCTGAGGGGCTCTAAGGGGTAGTAACAATGAGCTCAAGCTTCGAAGGGCCGAAAGGGACGAGTCAAGGGTGGAAAGCATGGTTTTAGAGGATAAATTGAATGCTTGTCAAAGGTCGAAGAGAAGTTTGACCGAACAGTTGAGTAGAACAGAAGAAAATATGTTGACAATCATTGACTAGTACAAGGAAAAGGTAAACCTAGCTGCTAGTCATGGGCAAAGACTAGAGGACGAGCATGCAAAGGTACCAGCTTTGCAAATGGAAAAGGAAGCAAGAGAGAAAGTGATAGAATCATTGCACGGGGAGGCGATGAAATGGATGGGCAGATTCGCTCTCACTCTGAATGAGAGTCAAGAGCTTCCAAAGCTATTAGCTAGAGCCAAAGCAATGGTGGATGTATACCCGGCTCCCGATGAAGTTCATGGGCTTTTTTATTATTGTCAACACATGATCGAGTTGATGTCCCACGTAATTAGGAACTGCAGAGGCGTTTGTATTTATGCTTTGGTTTTGGCAAGATAAACCATGTTGTTTCTTAATAAAAATGAGATTTGATTCGACCCTATGTCTTTGTTGAAATTTCTGCGTAGGTTCAATACTTTGACAACTTATCATTATCATGCATTCATTTTTTTTTGTCGCATTACTCGTTGCATTTTGTTTTTTTAGCAATCATAGGAAAAAAGTAAACACAATAACCAAAAAGAACGAATGCGCCTTACGGTGCCCCTACCAAACACGTGCCAAAACCAAAATCATGAATGAAATAGAGGAAGTGCAAGAGCAGATGAAGGCCGACATGGAGGCCTTAAAGGACCAAATGACCTCCATGATGGAGGCCATGATGAGTATGAGATGGATGATAGAGGACAACGTGATCGTCGTTGCCACCACCAGCATCGCCGCTGAGGCGAATCCGACCCACCTATCCGGCATAAACCAAACAAGTCGTCCAACCCTAGACATGGTAGGTTAGGGAAGAGAAGTGTTAGGCAGTATGGGTGGTCCCCATACGGTGTAAAGTAAGAATTTATTCCCACCATATGGCTTGCCACCTAACTATACATCACCCGATGCAGTGCACGTGCCCAACGAGAACGCCAACCACTCTGTTCCCCGTTCTCCTTGAGGGCCAGCAACCCCAGTTGGGGCATGCACCCTTGGCTTAGCCTAGGGGAGAAGCTCGTGAAGAGCCCCAGGATCACGCTTTGGGCGAGTTCGAGCCATGTCGACAAATGAATAATCACTAATCCCCTTTATGAGATCCAACTTCTATCTCTCTTCCGTGACCAGAGGTAGTCTCCCTACCGTGAAATGCAAAGGTTGCAATGGGTGGTGTGGAGGGGCTTCCGCGTCATTGGGTTGAGGCATGCCACCAAATGCTGGTCCCTCAGCGGCATATGTGTGGAGGGGCTCACGCTCTGGGCGAGTTCAAGCCATACCCTACATACGCCTACCCTACAAAATTTGTTTCCCGCACAGTCTCAACCAACTAGAAACGCCAATCCCTACATAAACACAAATCCGAGGAGGAACTTCCCGGAAAGAAAGCCCTTCGAATTCACCCCAATACCAATGCCTTATGCTGACCTACTACTATCTTTGATTAACAACCAGATGGTTGTGGTGAACCCCGGGAAGGTCTACTAATCTCCCTTCCCCCGATGGTACAACCCTAATGCAACTTGCGCCTACCGTGATGGTGTTCTGAGGCATTCTATAGAGAAGTATGTGGCCTTCAAGCACAAGGTGCAAAGCTTGATTGACGCGGGATGACTGACATTTCAAGAGGACAGTCCAAATGTAAGGACTAATCCACTCGCCAGTCATGGAGGCTCGGCGGTTAATGCAGTGGGAGAGTGGGAGCCTCAGGAGCTGATGCAAATGGGAGACATGTTAACCTCTAGAAGGTTCATTTTCGAAGCACTTCGCGAAGCTGGTATGATTCACCTTGATGGGAACAAGAGAGATTCCTGTTTAATGCATCCGGGGGCATCACACAATGTAGAGACGTACTCAATGGCGAAAGAGTTGCTGCATGGGATGATGGATAAAGGCCAAATTGAAGTCTGTAGTACAAGAAAATAGGAGGGGGATGTGTGCATGTAGTCAGATGATAAGAAACCAAGTAAGCCCAAGCCTTTGGTGATCCACTTCACTAGGGATGTCACCATTCAAAGGCCCCGAGGTTTCTAGCTTGTTACAGTTAAGAAGCCTACGCCTTTCCCTTACAAAAGTGATAAGGCGGTGCCCTGGAAGTATGTCATGCAAGGACCCGAAGAAAGGAAATATGCATCTATAGTACATGTTAAAGATGATCTATCCTCCGCTAAAGTCACAAACATATCCAGCACGAGTGGCATGACTTGTAGTGTGCGGATCTTCACAGCTCCTGAACTATCGATGCGGTCCAAAGACCCGAAAGGGAAAGCAAAGGCGGATGTGGGTGAGAACGATAAGGCGGGCCCGACCCCGAATGATGAGGTCCCGATTGGAAGGGTTGCCGAGGAAGGAAATAACTTCAACAAGAAGGGAATATCCACTGAGGAAGCGTCCGAGTCCTGAGAATCATCCAACAGAGCGAGTTCAAAGTGATTGAACAACTAAACAAATCCCCAGCCAGGATTTCTCTGTTGGAACTGCTTATGAACTCCGAGTCTCATTGGACGTTGTTCGTCAAGATTTTGAATGAGGCCCATGTAATGGCTCTTCCCTCAATGTCATGCCCAAGGCTACTTTGGACAAATTGCCTTTTAATGCATCACACCTGAGACCGAGCTCCATGGTAGTGCGGGCTTTCGACGGTAGTCGCCGGGATGTAAGGGGGGAGATCGATCTCCCGATTCAAATCGGACCCCACGTGCACCAAATTACCTTCCAAGTAATGGACATAAATCCTACCTACAACTGCTGATTAGGCTGGCCTTGGATTCATTCGGTTGGGGTAGTCCCGTCAACACTGCACCATAAGTTAAAATTTATGGTGGAGGGACAGCTGATTATAGTTTTAGGAGAAGAAGACATACTTATAAGTTATCCATCTTCTACGCCTTATGTTGAGGCTGTAGAGGAGTCATTGGAAACATCCTTCCAAGCATTGGATGTTGTGAGTAATGCTTATGTAGAGTTTCCCCCGGTGTAGCCGCACTCATCTGGTTCCACTTTGATGGTGGCTCGGGTGATGTTGGGGCACAAATATGAGCCCGAAATGGGTTTGGGCCGAAACGAGAATGGCATAGCAAGTCTGGTGGAGTTCACGGAGAATCGCGGAAGGTTTGGGTTGGGATACAAGCCTACGCACGCCAACATGAGGAGAATCACCCTAGCAAGGAGGGAGAGAAGCTCGATTCAGCCGCAAAGGCTACAAGTGGAAAAAGTCCCATTTTGTCACTTTGATGAAAGCTTCATCAGCGTAGGGTGGATGTGCGAAGGATGGGTGGCCGTGATAAACGAAGAAACCCCTCAAGACCAACCAATTTGGGTGCAGCCATGTCCTCTAGAATTTGAATTGGGGAATTGGAGAGTTATCCAACAACCCGGGATTTCCATGGCAAATTCAATAGTTCCAACCCTATTGCTGGGCCTAGGCTTTAGGGTTTGCTTCTTGTTTGGGCATATCTTTTTGTTTCCACAAATTATAAAAACACACCCCTTTTTCATTTAATGAGTTCAATCTTGCACTTTCATCTATTTTCATTCTTCTGCGTATTTATTTTTGTTGCAATTAAATGATTTGATATAGATCTAACAATGAGTCATATGAAAGTAGTGATACCGAGGACCCAAATGTTGATTTTGGGCAACTAATAAATCAAGCCGAGAATGGGGAAGATGAGGATTGGGGGCTTCCTCCAGGGTTGAAAAGAATGGTTGAGCAAGAAGAAAGGGAAGTGAAGCCACACCAAGAGGAAACAGAAGTTGTAAACTTAGGTGTTGGCGAAGAAAGGAAGGAAGGCAAGGTTGGCACTGGTATGTACGCAAACGTCCGAGATGAATTGGTAGCTCTGTTGTGAGACTACCAAGACATATTTGCTTGGTCCTACCAAGATATGCCTGGTTTAAGTTCCGACATTGTATAATACAATTACCTCTAAATCCCAAGTGTTCCCCGGTAAAGCAAAAGCTGAGGAAGATGAAGCCTAAGATGTCCCTGAAAATAAAAGAAGAAGTGAAGAAGCAATTCGACGCTGGCTTCTTGGCTGTATCTCGATACCCGGAATGGGTTGCCAACATCATACCAGTCCCTAAAAAGGATGGAAAGCTACAAATGTGCATGGACTATCGAGATCTAAACCAAGTTAGTCCAAAGGATAACTTTCCCTTGCCGCACATCGATATCCTTGTAGATAACACGACCAATTTTGCCCTGTTTTCTTTCATGAATGGGTTCTCGTGCTATAATCAGATACAAATGGCACCGGAGGATATGGAAAAGACAACCTTCATCACCCTATGGGGAACTTTATGCTACAAGGTGATGTCCTTTGGGCTCAAGAACACTGGGGCAACTTACCAACGGACTATGGTGGCGCTATTCCACGACATGATGCATAAAGAGATCGAAGTCTACATGGATGACATGATCGCTAAATCAAAAACCAAGGAGGAACACCTTGTCAATTTGTGAAAGTTGTTCAAGCGACTGCGTAATTACCGATTGAGGTTGAATCCCATAAAGTGCACTTTTGGGGTCAAATTCGGAAAGCTGCTTGATTTTATCGTGAGTCGGAAAGGAATAGAGGTAGACCCAGACAAGGTAAAGGCCATCCTCGAAATGCCCGAGCCACGCATCGAGAAGTAGGTCCGAGGCTTCCTGGGATGTTTGAACTACATAGCGAGGTTCATATCACAGCTGATTGCCACTTGTGAGCCTCTCTTCAAGTTATTGCGTAAGAATCAATCCATCCAATGGGATGATGATTGTCAAGTGGCATTCAAAAGGATTAAATGGTGCCTCATGAATCCTCCTATGCTCGTGCCACCGGTGCCTGGAAGACCACTTATCCTGTATATGACTATGTTAGATGAGTCAATAGGGTGTGTGTTGGGACAGTATGACAAGTTCGAAAAAAGGGAACGAGCTGTTTATTACTTGAGCAAAAAGTTCACGGCATGCGCGATGAACTACTCTTTGCTAGAAAGGACATGTTGTGCTTTGGTGTGGGCAGCTCACCGTTTAAGGTAGTACATGCTGAATTACACCACTTGGTTGGTTTCCAAAATGGATCCAGTCAAGTACATCTTTGAAAAACCCATTCTCACTGGACGGATCGCTCGATGGTAGGTTCTGTTGTCAGAGTTTGATATTGTTTATGTCACTCAAAAGGCAATAAAGGGAAGTGCCTTAGCAGATTACCTGGCTCAAAAACCCATCAATGACTATCAACCCATGCATCCAGAATTTCTAGATGAGGACATCATGACCTTGTTCGAAGAAGAAGTAGAGGATGAAGATAGGGACAAATGAATTGTGTGGTTTGACGACGCGTCTAATTGACTAGGCCATGGAGTTGGGGCAGTATTGGTTTCCCCAGACGAACAGCATATACCTTTCACGGCTAGGTTGGGTTTTGACTGCACAAACAACATAGTTGAGTATGAGGCGTGTGCCCTTGGGATCCAAGCAGCAATTGACTTCAAGGTCAAGTTGCTCAGGGTATATGGGAACCCGACCTTGGTAATTCACCAGTTGAAGGGTGAATGGAAGACCAGAGACCATAAATTGGTGCTTTACCAGGCTTACATCAGGAAGTTGATAGAATTCTTTAATGACATATCTTTTCATCATATTCCTAGAGAAGAAAATCAAATGGTCAATGCTCTTGCCATGCTAGCATCCATGTTCCAGCTAAGCCCACACAGAGATTTGTCGTACATCGAATTTAGATGTCGTGGCAAGCCTGCACATTGCTGCTTAATAGAAGAAGAAAAGGATGGTAAGCCTTGGTACTTCGATATCAAATGATACATCAAAGATAAGGAATACCCGCAGCAGACCTCTGATAACGACAAAAGAATGTTGCGAAAGTTGGCGGCCGGTTTCTTCTTGAGTGGGAATATCCTATACAAGAGGAACCATGACATGGTACTGCTTCGATGTGTGGATGCCAGAGAGGCTGAGCAAATGCTGGTGGAGGTACATGAGGGATCCTTTGGAACGCATGCTAATGGACATGCCATGGCCCGAAAAATTCTGAGAGCAAGGTATTACTGGCTCACTATGGAGAGTGATTGTTGCATCCATGTGAAGAAATGCCATAAGTGCCAAGCCTTCGCTAATAATGTTAATGCTCCACCCATACCTTTGAACGTCTTGGTAGCACCTTGGTTGTTTTCTATATAGGGCATAGATGTGATCGGAGCCATTGAGCCTAAAGCTTCAAACGGACATTGCCTCATCTTAGTCGCCATTGACTACTTCACCAAATGGGTCGAAACAGCTTCATACGCTAGTGTGACTAGGAGTGTGGTGATTAGATTCATCAAAAGGAGATAATTTGTCGATATGGGTTGCCCAGGAAAATTATCACCGATAATGCTACCAATCCGAACAACAAGATGATGAAACAGATATGTGAGGATTTCAAAATCCAGCACCATAATTCCACGCCTTACAGGCCTAAGATGAATGGGACAGTTGAGGCTGCTAATAAAAATATCAAGAAGATAGTTCAGAAGATGATTGTGTCGTACAAGGATTGGCACGAGATGCTCCCCTTTGCATTGCAGGGTTATTGAACTTCGGTGCGCACGTCTACTGGGGCAACCCCTTTCTCTTTGGTGTACGGGATGGAGGCTGTGCTCTCGTTTGAGGTAGAGGTTCCTTCTTTGAGAATCCTAGCCGATTCAGGGTTGGAGGAATCAAAATGGGCCCAAGCTCGCTTTGAACAGTTGAATCTTATCGAGGGTAAGAGATTGGCTGCCATGAGTCATAGGCGACTGTATCAAAGCAGAGTGAAGAATGCTTTTGACAAAAGAGTGTGTCTGCGCAAGTTCAGCGAGGGAAATCTTGTCCTAAAGAAAGTATCACATGCTCAAAAGGACCACAGAGGGAAATGGGCCCCGAATTATGAAGGACCATTTGTTGTGAAGAAGGCATTTTCGGGAGGAGCATTGTTGCTTACAAGCATGGATGACAAAGAGCTGCCTTCGCCTGTGAACTCTGATATCGTCAAGCGATATTACACCTAGTGCCTGGGGAAATTAGAAGACTCAATGTATGACCATCCTCCCGGACTCATTGGAATCTCCAAATCTTGAAATCTTTTGTAAACCATAATCGCATCATTAATAAATATGGGTTAATGATTTGCTTCTCAACCTCCTGTGTTGTGTCATATACTTTTTATTGTCTTTAAGAGCATACACTCTCGATCTTGCTCACTGAATCCAGAGCCATTTGGCTCGATCAATGAGGTGTCATAAGTGTTTAAGTAAAATTCAGCACGATAACACCTATTTGATTGTTACATTTAACATCCGATCATAAACATGCATGCATTTGCATCTTGTCATCCGGATCCTACAAACCGGAAGATTAATAAAGAGTCGTCTTGAGTGATGGTCAATACAACACCGATTTGGGTAAGCACTAGGGGCAGATGAAAGGTAATACAAGGATCTTGTAGTATTGCTTCATATTTTTGCAGGATGACACTTTCTTTGTCCTAGCTTAGGGGCAGGTACGAACAGGTGCTAGACCCAGGATCGATCAATCATCATCCTGCGTCCAGCTAAAGACGTTAAAGAAGCATTCCTAGGAGGCAGCCTAATATCTCTAACTTTGCTTTTTAATTTCCTGTTTCATAGTTGTTCATTTCCTTGAATTATATCCTGAATTCGCCTAAGTTTATATGCAATTATAGGATTTTTAGAAAAAAAAATATAACAATGAACAACACAACTTTGCAAAAAAAGAAAAAATCATCAGCTCACTTGGGCGAGCGTGTCTGACGTGAAAATTTAAAAAGGGGAGGGGTGAAGCCATTTTCACCCCATTTCTTCCCCAAAACTCAGCCTCCAACAAGCTTACGGGAGCCACCCTTGGCAGCAGCCCCAAGCTTCCATTGTGCCGTTTTGCTTTCATTTTTTTGCATTTCTTTTATCTCACACAAGTAAGTACCATCTCCATTCAAATTTTACCTTTCCATTGTGGTATCTTGGTGCTTTATTTGTTATGTTCTTTGCAATTTTGTGAGATGATTTGTGTGTGAATCCATGACTTGAATGTTTGATTAGGGGCTGCAATGGATGGCCCTAGGCCTATCCTTGATCCTATTGTAGATTGGCATCTCATATTGTTTTCATTTCCTCATCCTTACATGCTTAAACATGCACCCACCAACCATTCGATAAAATGCCTCAATGACCATTGCATGTGTTGTTGTAAAATTTGGATTGTGAAATGAGGTTGGCACATATATAGCCATCATTTGGAATGCGTGGGCAACTTAGTGGTTAGATCAAAATGCCGAGAGCATGAGCTAGGCAAAGAAATCTAAACTTTTTTTGAATGCAAAATACATGAATTGCATGAATATGTGAAAGTGATTGGTCGGAATTAGCCTAATTATGGGTTGAGCTAGCTACACTATGATAGGCACCTTGCATCTAGGTAGCTAAAATGTTTTACAAAAAAATAATATATGCACCAATGTATGTTTGGTTTTAATTAGTTGCGCGATAACACTTGCAATTGGTAAAAAGAAACATGCACCGTCCAAATTGTTTGGCTTTTGCTTGTTTAAGATAAGTGAAATGATGGTTGTGCGTTTCATGCAAACTAACTTTTTATGGTTGTCTTTACAGGAAATGGCTCCAAAGAAGTTTCTCTCTAAGAAGGCAAGGAAGGATGCCGCAGGAGAAGGATTTAGTGCGGCCCCACAAGCGGATATAGAATTTGATGGACACCGGTTGCGAAGTGAGGAACACCAACGCCGCTTTGAAGCGATCAAGAGTTGGTCTTTCCTCAAGGAGAGATGGGTCCAACTAAGAGAGAGAGAATACACTGAGTTCCAAGAGGAAATTGCAAGAAGGCAATGGAATCAACTCCCAAGGCCCATGGCTAAATATGACCTGAAAATAGTCATGGAATTCTATGCTAACACTAAAAAAAACATGATTTAGCGACCGAATATTCGGTCGCCAAATCGTTAAATTTAGTCTCTAAAAGTGTTAGCAACCGAAATAGCGACCGAAGACTTTACGTCGCAAAAACCCAAGTTGCTAAGTCATTAGTCACCGAATTACTATTCGGTCGCTATTTTGCCACTGAAACTGTCGGTCACAAGAAAATAAATTCGGTCGTTGTATATTTGGTTGCTATTATGTTGGGATCAATTCTGTAATTGAAAACTACAGTTGCCAGTTCGGTCACTAATAAATAACAATTTTAATTATAAATAAATTTAAATAAGATTCGGTCGCTATTTCGGTTGTTATTGAATAATTAGTTTGAAACATAATAAATGAAAATTGCTTTCCGTAACTATTTCGGTCACTATAGAGTAATTAATTTTAAATTAAAATATTAAAACATTTATTTTGGTTGCTATTGAATAATTTATTTTATATTAAAATTTTAAGAAATTACTTTCGGTTGTTAATTCGGTCGCTAGTTAATAATTAATTTCAGTTTATAAATGTTGTTCGAATCGCTAAAAGAAAAAATTCTATATTTTTTTTTGTGTTTTCATTTGTTACCTTTTTTATCTTCTTAATAATTATTGAATGTAAATATAATTTTCAATTAAATTATATAATCAAACTTATAAATAATAATAAATTTTCTAGCTATGCTCACTGCTACTTTCCCATTCATATGTTTTTTTAATTACCATGTGGAAAATAACATTTAAATTGGAAAAATATGTAAGTTATAAAAATAAAAGAAACAATGAAAAAGAAAAATTAAAACCAATAGTACGAAGATAAAAAAAATGACATAAAAAATAGTATGCATTTAATAATCTCAATAATAATCACACTATAAAAATAATAAAAATTGAAAATTTTTAAATTACCCCTAACAACTATTTGTACACTCCTAAAGCCATAAATTGCACCATATAACATTACTATGATTTTTAACAAGAGAAAAAAATAAGAATAGGCTAAAAGAAAAGAATAAAAATTTACTAGTTAAACTACAATGAGAATTGATCTTCAAAAGATAACAAAACATTATGCCTTAACAATACAAACTCACAAAAAAAGTATCTTTCATCCATCTAGGAACTTTATCTGAAAGAAGTTGATATACTACTCCAATGCAACCACTAAACTCATGTTCCCCACCTTTAGACTCATGTTGAATGTTAAATCTTCACCTTTAAACAAAACAAGAGTTATGAATTTTAAAAATGCGAAGTTAACGAGTGCAAAGAAAATACCGGTGTAATCTTATCCGGATGTTTCTTTTCCATCAATCCTAAATTAGAAGGACAAAGCATAGGTATAATTAATGATTTCAAGAACTATAAGTTATATCCAAAGAACAATAAAACAAGTGCTACAAACTAAAATTTGAACCACATGCAAGTTTCTAGTCAAGTGCTATACAATTGGAACAAAAAAGTATTTGCAATTGAAATGATATACCTTAAAATGGGGCCACTATATATCTATGTTTGATACTTCAGTTTACCTGATGATTGGCTGGCACATTGATCCTTACATTAAATTCGATCTTACCACTATATTTAGAGTGATGTCTCCAAGCCCAATAAAAGGTATATAACAAAGTCATGAGGTATTTGGCAAACTATCATATGAAGAGGATATATCAAAACTAAATGGGTACCCAAACATAATTTGTCTCTGCTTTTCTACTTTGCTAGTTTAACCTGCAACCAGCACAGATAGGGACTAGACATATTTTTTTTTTGGGTCATTAAAATTAAAACTAGGCAATTAGCACGCCTATTTGCTAAAAAGGTCAGATCAAGACTTTTTTTAAAAGCTTATTTGGTTAAAAAGGTTAGTCTTCTAGTCATTCAAAAAGTCTTTTTGGCTCAACAGACCAACCTATTTAAATAAATACCAATAATTCCATAATAATAATATTATTGTTGTATTAAATTATTACTATAATACTTTAAAATTATATACTTGTTATCCTATTTAAAGGATTATATTCACTAGCTTGCATACAAGTGTAGACTCATTAGCCTATTAAGAAATATGTTACTTATTCAAATTCAATAGACCTTTACCACGAAGTAGGAATTTAAATAGACTGCCAAGCTAAGCCAAACTTTTAAAAGGTCAAGCCAAGCCTTAAAAAAGTCCATATCAAGTAAACAAGGCAAAGCTCAGACCTTTGATTTGTAAAGTAGGACAGGCTCAAGCCTTAAATCCTAACTTAACTCAATCCATTTCCACCTTGACCTGGTCATTTCCCACGTCAAAGTGAAAGTAGCCAAATTTAGAAAGGGAATAGACCACGACAAACTATGAACTTTTGAGCTACCAAGACATAGTTGGATGAAATAGAGATATTTACTCTAAATATGAACTTTTGAGCTACCTCAATATGTACCCAACAAGGATCAATATTGGTTAACCAACAAATTTCTTTTCTCCGGAAAAGGCTTTTTATCATTATCATTGGTCATAGCCTAATCATATCATATCTCTTTATCTAGGTTGTCTTCCTATAGAGAAAAATAAAAGCAAAAATATATATTGGAACTTTTGTGAAAAAGAAATAGATTAATTTACCTCAAATTTGTTTTTATCCTTGCTTGAGTCTACTTCGGACTTGTTGGCATTCTTTACGCTTTGCTCAGTCTTGTTTGATTTTAAATCAGCTTCCACAGCTCCAACAGGTTGTGTTACCTTCAAAAAATATCAGGGGAATGATTTATTTATATTAATTATTACATATTTTCATGATATAAAAGGGTATTGATTTATTATAATATTCAAATAAATATATAAAATAAACAATTATTTTGTACAAAGCACAAATTAAAGACTAATGATAAGCATGATTTATTTATATTAATCAAATAATGTAAATTTTAAACTTTTAATTATATTAAAAATTATCATAGTATAATAAAAATATTATATATTTATTATGATATACAAAATATTATATCTATTTGTTTGCTAATTTAAAAATATTACTAATATATTAATTTCAATACTTTTGAACTATAAAATGTATTTAAGTATATTTTATATTTATTATGAGTTAAAATAAAATCAAAATTTAGTTTCATAAATATTTTAGAAAATAATAAATTTAGTTGCAGACCTCAAAATTGTTATATAGCGACCGAAAATGTATTCGGTCGCTATCATCATAAACTAGCGACCGAACTTCATTCGGTCGCAATCTCCAAGTCCACTTTGGTTGCTAGTTCGGTTGCTAAATTAGTTTTGATTTAGATATTTTGCGACTGAAATAGTCACCGAAATTTTCTGCAACACTTCATTTCGGTCACTAAATCGGCCGCTGATGTAAGTTAGTCACGAGAAAAAAATTCGGTCGCACCTTCAGTGGCAATTGCGACAGAAGCATTTCGGTGGCTACTACGGTCACTAATCATGATGCAACTATTTCGGTCGTTGATTTCGATCGCTAAATGCTACTTTTCTAGTAGTGTAACGGATGGCCCATAGAGGAAGGAGTCAGGGATAAGTGCTCCTGCGTGTGGGGACAATGGGTCCCCTTTGATGAGGATGTCATTAATCAATTCTTGGGGCATCCGTTGGTCCTAAAGGAGGGGTAACGTTGCAAGTTTAGCAAAAGAAGGAGCCAGGCTTCGAGGTTTGATGACGAGGCCATCGGCCAGCTACTATGTGTTCCGAGGTAGGACTTCGCCCAACGTGTGACATGGAGAGACGGGTGTGGATCATGCATACTAGCATGACCACCCTGACACAGATCTGGATGACGCTGCTCCTCAACAACATCCTCCCTGGTGATCATAATTTTGATCTTCCCCTGTCGAAGTGCCAACTGGTCTACGCCATCTTAACTCAGGTTAGTATTAATGTGGCCCAGCTAATCTCGGACGCCATTTACCAATTTGCAAGGATCGAACCTCCAAGACACCCATTGGACCTGGAAAAGTCCAACAAAGCACTGGGGTTTTCGGCCTTAATCACGGGTCTCTGCCAATTCTATGGGGTGTCGATTACCCCCACAAAGCTTATCCGACCTCCCATTAACAGGACCTTCATAGAAAAGTATTGCATTCCAAGGTAGGCACAACAGCAGGGGGCAGGACCATCAGCAGCCAGCCGCAGATGCACTACCGCCCCCTCTATAGCAACCACCATCCCTAGAGTCCATCTTTGCTTACATGCAGAGGATGGAACTCTATATGCAGCATGTGGCCGACCAGCAGGCGGCCAATCATAGGGGTCAGGTGCAGTTGAATGAGAGCTTTTACCAGTACACCCTGCATCAGTAGAGCTAGGATCACAGTCCTTACTCGTGACCTACTCCCGAGCAGTTCAATGCCACAGTTGCATGGCCTAGAGATAGGCCTAATTTTCAGGCAGGGGCAGGACCCGCAGGGATCCCCGAAGATGAAGATGGAGCTCAGGAAGATGATGACATAGGCGATGTGATGGCCTTCTTCCTTTGAGGAGGCTGAGTCATTTGGCCGGGATCGCTTAAAACTGTGAACTCGTCTTTATTTTGTTTTTATCGCTTTCAGAATTTGTTTATTATCTCATTGTGATGGAACTTGCCTTTATTTTATCGCTTTCGGTATTTATTTGTTATCTCATTGTGATAGTTTATCGCTTCCAGTATGTTGACGTATTATTTCATTGTGATGGAACTCGTCTCTAGTTTAACGCTTCCAGCATGTTGTCGTGTTATTTCATTGTGATGGTTTGTTTGAAGCAAGAAAAATAAACAAAAAAACAGGAATCTTGTATATGGTTTCTTTTTGTCCACGCGCCTTTTGTTCCTTTGATAAGTGTAATCTTAGGTAACAACTTTGCCTAGATTACAAACTTTTTCTATAAAGAAAAACTAAAACTAACATGCTTTTGAAAAAAAAAAAAAGTGATCGCCAGTTTTCTTGGGAAAAATCACGGATTGAAACACGAAATGTTTTTTTGAAAAAAAAAAAGAAATGTGCACCTAGAGGGTGAAAACAACGAAAGACTTTCCTGAATGCCAAAATGGACTCGGATGTTTTGTGTGACTTGATAAAAGAGCAATTGTTGAAACACTGGTTCGGCTTGAATGTGGAAATGAACCATAAGCCTTAGTGTTTGCATTTCCACAAAGCCTTATATTTGAGTGTCCTCATGGATGTGTCCTATGATTAAATTTTGTATGAATTTCTAATTATCATGATATGCATTTCGTGGAAATGATTTGGGCATCCCCATCTTTTTGATCCATTTGGCTAAACAGATATCTTGACATACATTATGTCCTGCCATTTGCAGGCCTTTTGAGCCAAACATCAATTTTTTTTTCCATAACCTTGAACTAGGATGGAAATTTCCAACCTTACCTTAGGATGAGAAAGCAAGAGAGTCTTCCAAGCAAAGCTTCGATTATCTTGGTTTAGAGGTTTTCGTCAAAACGAAAAAAAGAAAAAAAGCAAAAGAAAAAACACACTGAACAAAAACAAAAAGGAAAGGAAGCAAAAGAAAGAAAAAAGAAAGAAAAATAATTAATCAATCAGAGATAGAGAAGAGAAAAGGAAAATAGAAAAGAAAAACAAGTTCTTTGGACCAGACAATGTCTGAACAATGTGCAGAATTGTTGGAAAGAAAAAAAAAAGAGAAGAGCAATAGTAACTTGGTTAAGACATGAGGGGATAGGAAATGATTGTCCGTTTAAATTACTAACCAAATCTTGGGTTCCGCTCTCTTGTCCTACACCAAACAAAGGGGAAGAGAAAAGGGAAAGGCCAGAACAACCAAAGCCAAATTTCCTATCAAAATCTGATCTTATAAAGTCCTATTGATCCATAATGATTATGCATGTTATCTTTGATTTGATGGGAAATGACTTTCAAAGTCAATTCATAACATATCTGTGGTTTGGAATTAAGATGAAACACTTGCCTGTGTGAGACTTTATACACCTTGAGCAGTTTTCCTCTATTTGGTCGGAAACCTAGTGTTTCTTCTAATGTTCTTTTAGAAACGAAATACTAATGTCTTAAATCTCATTTTGGTTATGAGAAATTCTGTCTGCATGCTTTCATTTCCCTTTAGTCACATTGTTTTTCTTAAAAAAAATGTATGTTAATCTGATCGGTTTGGGGGTTTGTTTCTTTGCTAAGTGTGTTCACGTTTTAGTGAAAGGTTTCAATGACTATCAGAGTCTTTTGTCAAGACTATCAAAGTCCTTTTCCAAGACTATCAGAGTCTTTTGTCAAGACTATCAAAATCTTCTTTACTTTTCAAAGACTATCAGAGTCTTTTGTCAAGACTATCAAAGTCTTCTTTACTTTTCCAAGATTATCAGAAAAATCTTCTTTAGTTTTCGAAGACTATCAGAGTCTTTTGTCAAGGCTATCAAAGTCTTTTTTACTTTTCCAAGACTATCAGAGTCTTTTGTCTTCTTTACTTTTCCAAGACTATCAGATTATTTTGTCAAAACTATCAAAGTCTTCTTTACTTTTCCAAGACTATCAGAGTCTTTTGTCAAGACTATCAAAGTCTTCTTTACTTTTCAAAGACTATCAGAGTCTTTTCTCTTCTTTACTTTTCCAAGACTATCAGAGTCTTTTGTCAAAACTATCAAAGTCATCTTTACTTTTCCAAGACTATCAGAGTCTTTTGTCAAGACTATCAAAGTCTTCTTTACTTTTCAAAGACTATCAGAGTCTTTTGTCAAGACAGTCTTCTTTACATTTCAAAGACTTCAATGTCTTTTGTTAAGACTTCAACGTCTTCTTTACATTTCCAGATTTCAAGGTCTTTTGTTTGATACTCTTGATACTTCATACATGAAAAAGAAAGGCGAACGACCAGGCACCACCCTCAAGAATGAGAAGTTGTCACTCCTACAAGCCTGAATGATCAACTTGCAGAAGTCCTCAGTGTTTGCCAGTTTATCCTGGCGTTGAAGCGCATCAACACTTTTCATTGAGGTCAGAGAGTACTTATATTTCATAATGTTGTCCCTCACCCACTCATAGCCAGCAACGACCGGGGTGGATGATGACAACCTAGCACACAGGCTACGCTGCACGTGGGGAGATGCCCTCACATCTCTGCCTCCACTACCTCTCCTCACACCCCTGAAAGGAGAAGGGGAGAGGATCACAATAACCGGGACAAGCTACTTGACAGCAACAAAAGGTCGCGCCCTTCCACAAGGGCAAGAAGCGCCCCCACCTGCACGACACAAGGCCCTCACCCTTTCCGGAGAGGAGGACTTGCTATCGGAGGCACCTCAACAAGTATCCTTAGACGAGGAACCACCTATCGAGATGACCTCTCGATCCATGATGGGTTGCTCAATCGATCCCCCAGAATCACTGCCACCTAGACTGATGGCGGAATTAAACGGAAAGGAATACATTATGGTGGATGGAAGTACCTTCAAAAACCAAATGAAGAAGAAAGGGAAACCGAAAAGAAGAAAGCAAGGAAGCAAGAAGACAATGAACAGTGACCCGAAATCAAATGTCCACTCCATTTAAAGGGGAGATGGACTCTTCAGTAATTGGCGGGAGCTGAAGAGGTGCCCTAAAATTTTGCACCACGATGCTCCGTCACTCACGCACTAACTTCAACTCCAATACGTGCCCACTTCATGAGTGATACGTATGCAAGAGTACTACACGTGCACCACAACCGCCTGTTGCAATAGACGGATGTAACGTCTATCTTCAATGTCTCCAACGGTCAGAAAAGGGCAGAGTTATCAAATCCGATGACTTACCTTACCTGACACACCAAAGACATGTCCATCACGGACAGCTTGACAGAAGTAGCCCAGACAACACTTGTCCAGGCTCAGGGGCCTGGCAAACCACATCGACCTGCAATTTTCTCACACTCGTCGAGGTTACCACACTCGACACCAGACAATATTCGTCCATACTTAGGGGCTCAACAAACTCATCACCCTCTACTTGTCAAGAATACTACCCCAGATATCAAACAGACTCTCTCACCACGGGACAATCTCTTTCAACACTGGACAACCTCTTTCGCCTACAAGCTGGCTTAGAGCTTGGGGGGCTTATGTACTGTCTAGGACCTACATGACACTCAGAGACACGTGTCAATCCTCTACGCTAGCCTTGCTACAGGAGTGCAGATGCCTGGCCCTTAGCAGCCGGACTCCCCAACAAACAGGTTATCTCTAGCCTACTAATATTCAAATGTATTTGAATATCTTATCTATTGACAGGTATTTAATTATCTATGAGCCTACACATTATCTACAAGGTACAATTATCTTCTACCTTTTATCTATAAGCAAATTTTTATCTTTAACATTATCTATAAGCTCCCAGCTATTATCTACAAGCCGGAAATTATCTACAAAGGCTACAACAGCCCCTACAAACAAGGACCAGCAACCATGCTCAACTAATATAAATGTTGGTTCCATCAAACCCCTCTACACAAACAATTAATCACACACTCAATATATGAGCAACAAGCTTGTGCCTCTCTCTTTCTCGCTCATACGAGCTTTACTTAAGTATATACTTGTTTTACTTTCCTCACTCATATTCTTACTTGAGCGTCGGAGTCCTTTGTTTCGCAGGTCCCCCCTCCTGTCAAAGGCACCTCTCCTAACCAACGTGTGAAGTTTGGGACCTCACTCAATCACGTCCACCCTAACGTGTTATGATTCCGGATTTTGGTAAGAACAATTTCCGTAAAAGTTATAGTTTTTAAAAAATATACATCTCTATCACCACATAACAACAACATGTCATACATTTGACCATATCATATGTTAATAATCATTTTGAGGAAAATATATGTAATGTAACATAACTAATTAATCTACATTAAATCATTATTGATTATTAAGTTGTGAAACTATTTTTCTTATTTTTTTAATTTCATAACACCAAAATCAACACACACAAACAATTAAAACTAAAATAAAAAATTATAGTTGCAAAAACTAGAAAGATATTTTATTTAAAAAAAAGTATACACTATTTTTTTAAGGAATTAATTTGATTAATTGACTAACCAGTAACAAAAAACTGAACAAGTAAACAAGTATGAGTGGTTTACCTTGTCTTGAGATAGTCCAATCCTTATCTTTCCCAACAGCCCAAAAGAAATAGCCCTTCAAGCCCGTAAACCTTGCAAACTAAACCTTCTTCTTTATGGATGGTCCATCATCAAACCCGATCCAAGTTGTACCCGCATAAGAGTAGAAAGCCACAGCTACATCATCATACACAACAGTAGCTATGTTCTCTTTGTTAAACACCAAGATTTCATCATAGTCCATAGTACCATTCATATCAGTGGCTTCCCCAACCGCTTTTGCCTCAACCCCATGAACATTTGGGTCTCAAAGTGCCCATGCCCGACCGTATAACGGTAAACCCATAACCAACTTTTGGGTGGGCACTCCCGATTCGATCCAAGACCTGATCCCATACTAGGTACTTATGTTGGACTTTAGATCATACAATGCAGCATTTGCCCATAAAATTGTCCCAGGTCCCATGGTAATCAAAGCACATTGGACTTGCCCAATCCAAAAAGTTGCAAATGGCTTGGAGTTTATGAACACTTTTCGGGTGTGTTTGTTGCTAGCCATGAAGGAGAACGCGGTAGAGTTGCTGCTACCTCCTCTAATTGACAAGAGAGTTTTCACCGGCGGGTAACAGTAGCGAAGCCCATTGATGAATTTTGGTATCCATTTTTCATCAAATTCCGTGACACTAAGGTGAAAAAGTTGAGGGTCTTGTTGGATAAAGTCATAATAGATGTGAGTGAAGTATTTTGTGTCAATGGAAGAAGGTGAAAGGTCATCACTCGCAGGCCAATACGCAGCTCTAACACTTCTAATGTTTTGTGCATATTTCGAATCGGAAGACTCAACACTAGCAAGAGAATGGGTACTCATGAATAGAACCCAAAGGGAAGTGATGATGAGTCTTTTGAGGGGCATGTTTATCATAAGAAGTGCTTAATTGAATGTGTATTTATATTTCAACTTGTGGGCTTCATCGACATGATATTGTATATATATGGTGGGTATTTATATTTTCGGTGGCGTTGAAATGTTGCGTTCAAACTCTTATGAGGAGTGGATTTGTTTAAGTTTGAATTGAATCTTGCACCTAAGTATATTTAATATGGGGAATAAATCAAGCACAAGGAAACAAAATTGGACAAGGTAACCAATATTATAAAGGTCAACCGTCTAGAATGAAAAAGGTCTGCACCCCACGAGGTTTGCTTCGATAGTGTCAATCTTGTTCAAGTCGTTTGGCTATTACATTCGAGAATTTAAGTGCGTATGTACCAGAAATTGTCTCCTCCAGTGTGTGAAAAAGGTGCTGCTCGTGACAAATAATTGACAAAATTTACATATAAAATTATATTTTATTGGTATTACTTTTCATTTTAGTCATCATGGCAACTGAAAACTTTAGTCATGAGAATTAAATTAATAATTTTCAAGATTAAAATAATAATTTTCACTGAAAAAACATTTTATATAATTCTATAATCATATTGCTAACATGAAATGTTTACCGTGTTTATTAATAATTAATCTTCACCAAATCAGCTCAAATATAAAAACATATTAAGAGATCCAAATCTTACTCGAATCAACAACTTATTTATATTTTGAAACCCGATATTTTTGGCATATATATACTTTCACCACCTCCACTCTTAAGAAATGTCAAACCCACTTACTCATTGGGCACTAAATGGTTTGCAAGAACACATGTATTTTTTTATGGTGTAAGCTTCAGTTGGTGCATTATTTGTTGTATGACCACTGATGTTGCAGTCCGGAGACAGATTCATGATCTCTAAAATATCCTAAATAGATTTTTTTTTCTTGAGTGGAATTCGTCAAACGAAAACAGTGACGCTACTGTAGTATACGGTACCCAAATTAAAGAAAGCAATAATATCTCCAACAATGAACAAACTGACCCTACTCTGTTATCAAAATAGTTAAGTTACAATAAAACAAAGAGATAGACATGACAATGAGAAAAATCCATAAAGAATGGTAACTTAAAAAAGAAACATAATCAAGCTATGAAGAAAAAATTAGAAAACCTAACACACATACTCGTTTGAAATTTAAATTAATTGATTACTCATGGTGCTCAAGAAATAACCAAGTTTTTATAATTGGAAGTTATTTGGACTCTCTTGTCTACATATTATTTTTATGGTGCTCATCAAGAAAAGTGTTTTACAACATCGATTTCTACTAGAACCAATGTTGTAAAGGTTATTTTTACATTATTTTAAAAAAATATTTTGTTTCACAAGCACCAACCATTTCTACTTATTTTCCAGCCCACAATAATTCTACTATCCCAGAAAATACGGGAAGAATCCTGCACGCAACACTTACAATTTATGATAACTACATATTAGATATTACAAAGTCACCAACCATGTAGCCAAACCCACCTAGTGGAGCATGACTTGTTTTGTTTATGTTAACCAAATTAACATATTGTTGGTGTAACATAAAAGAGTTTAGACTAAAACATTTTGATCATATCATCTCAACAAACATAGGAAAGATGGTCATCGAAAGCAAAATTAAACAATTTTGAAATAAATAAATAGAGATAATTCAAATGAAATAGTTGAAGAAAAACCAGCATACCTGATATGGTGCTTTCCTAGAATTAACTGTTATACTAAAAATTTTAACCTGTGATGTTATAAACTACAAGACGAAACACATGTCATTAACAAAATGCGGAAAAATAAGAATCAAATTATACCTCTAGTCATTGCCATGAAAGAGCTGTCTTGTTTTGGATTTTTCAAACTCTCACTCTCTGTCTATAAATGGTGTGTCAGAGGAAATTGGAAGAGGTGAGCTCAGGGACCAAATGCATGTGTTATATATAGGCATTCTACCATCAAGAATGCATTTAGTAGCCATTATCATTCATTATTGGTCATTACCACCCATTAGTAGCCATTCAATTTGGCTTCTCAATTCCAAAACTAATGGAGTTTTTCATTTTCCAAAACGTACAGACCAAATTATTGCATTCTCCCACTTGGTCCAAATGTTTTGACTTAATGATTAAAATAAGTCAATGCTCAATCTTCTTAAGAAATGAATACATGAATTATAGTGATAGTTCCTCTTATAACGAGTAATATCATCCATGTATTCCAATATGCTCAATTTCCTAAGCAGTATACTCGAAGTGGTAGTAAAAATTAATGAATAAACACAATGTTTATTCTTGGTCCAAAACATATTTTTTCTCAAATAAATCAATGTGCACCTGAATATGAGAAAATATCATAATATAAAAGTTTCAATTTTAACCTATATGTATACAATCATAAAGTGGAAACAAGTCTCATTCTTTCTACATGATCCTTGAATTTAAATGGTGGCATGCCCTTAGTTAAAGGATCAACGATCATCAACTCAATGCTTATAATTTCAATGATCACTTTCTTGTCTTTTACTTTTTTTCTAATGGCTAAGTACTTAATATCGATGAGCTTACTTCGAATTCTACTTTTGTTATTCTTAGCCATAAAGACAACAGCTGAGTTATCAAAGAAAATTCTCATAGGCCTTGAAATAGTATCAACTATCTTCAACCCAGAAATGAAACTCTTAAGCCATACACCATGTGATGTAGCCCCAAAATAAGAGACAAACTCAACTTCCATGATAGAAGTAGCAGTCAAAGTCTGCTTAACACTCCTCCACGAAATAGCTCGATCCACCAGCCATCATGAAAATGTACCCAGATGTTGATTTGTGAAAGTCAACACAGCCAGCAAAGTCTGAGTCTGAATAATCAATCACATCTAGATTTTCTGTTTGTCTATACATAAGCATGTAATCTTTGGTCCCTTGAAGGTACCTCATCACTTTCTTAGCAGCTCTCCAGTGGTCAATACCTGGATTACTCTGATATCTTCCTAACATTCCAACTGCAAAAGCAATGTCAGGCCTTGTGCACACTTGAGCATACATGAGGCTTCCAACAACTGAAGCATATGGAATGTTTTTCATCTGTTCCCTCTCAAAGTCATTCTTTGGGCATTGGTTCAAATTAAATCTATCACCCTTCATAATGGGAGCAACACTTGATGAACAATCTTTTATCTGAAATCTCTATAAAATTTTGTTAATATAGGTTTCCTGTGATAGACCTAAAATACCTTGAACTCTATCTCTATGAATCTTAATGCCGATGACATAAGATGGATCACCCATATCCTTCATGTCAAAATTCTTAGAGATAAGTTGTTTCACCTCATGTAGCAAACCCTGATCATTGGCTGCAAGTAAAATATCATCTACATATAAAACAAAAAAACATATTTTATTCTCATTGACCTTGTGGTATATGCATTGATCCATGGGGTTTTCGTCAAAACCAAATGAAGAAATTATCCCATGAAACTTAGGGTACCACTATCTGAAGGCTTGTTTCAAACCATATATAGATTTATTAAGCTTGCAAACCAAATGCTCACCACTACTAGAGGAGAAACCTTCAGGTTGTTTCATATAAACCTCCTCCTCTAAATCACCATTAAGAAATGTTGTTTTCACATCTATTTGTTGCAACTCAAGGTTGAAATGAGCAACTAATGCCAAGATAATATAGAGAGAATCTTTCTTAGATACAGGAGAAAAATTCTATGTGTTGTTGATTCCTTCTTTTTGAGTAAATCCCTTAGCAACGAGTCTTGCCTTGTATCTCTCAATGTTGCCTAATGAATCCCTTTTGGCCTTAAAGACCCATTTACAACCAATGGCCTTTGCCCCATTAGGCAACTCTACAAGGTTCCAAACTTTGTTACTTTGCATGGAATTCATCTCATCCTTCATGGCATCATACCATAAATTTGACACTTTACAACTCATAGCTTGATCAAAAGTTTCGGGATCATTTTTAGCTCTAATATTATAGTCAGATTCTTGCAAATATACAATATAATCACTATGAATAGTTGATTTTCTTACTCTAGTAGACCTTAATGTTGGATCAACATTTTCTTGGGGATCATGTTGTTCAACTGGTTATTCATCATTTTCAGGAATTTGATGATCAACTTGATCTACTGGATTATCAGCAACAGGTTGTGGAATGCCAATCATGTGTTGTTCATCATCCCTTTGAACTTGAGGGGTATGAATTACAATAAATCTTTCACTTAATGTGGAAGGTTGAGACTCTATATAATCAATTTCAGAACCTAAGTTCCTCAATTGATTACTCCCACTGAACAAGTCATTTTCAAGAAACTTGGCATTTCTTGATTCCATAATCCTAGTAATATGATACGGATGGTAAAACCTATAACCTTTAGACCTTTCAACATATCCAATGAAATACCCACTAATAGTCCTTGGGTCAACTTTCTTCTCTTGTAGGTAATATATTCTCACCTTAAAAGAAAAACCCCAAACGCGCATATTGTTTCAAACTCAGTTTCTGACCTTTAAACAACTCAAAATGTGTCTTTGGGACAGCCTTACTTGGAACACAGTTTAATATATACACCACCGTCTTTAGTGCTTCAGCCCACAAAGATTTAGGAAGATTGGAGTTGCTAAGCATACTCCGTACCATGTCCAATAATGTTGGTTCCTTCTTTCTGCCATACCATTCTAATTTGGAGAACCAGGCATAGTGAATTGGGCAACAATCTCATGTTCTTGAAGAAACTTTGCAAAAGGACCATGTGCTTGTCCATTCTTAGTATATCTACCATAATATTCTCCAGCTCTATCTAATCTCACTATTTTTATTTGCTTGCCACATTAGTTCTCAACTTATGCCTTAAAGACTTTGAAGGCATCCAATGCTTCATTTTTGTTATAAACCAAATAAACATTCATATATCGTGAATAATCATCTATAAAGGTGATAAAATATTTTCTGACCACGTGCATCCATATCTGGACAACAAATATCAGTATGAATTATTTCTAATATGCTTGAACTCCTGTTAGCACCTTTCTTAGACATGTTGGTCTGCTTACCCTTAATACAGTCCACACAAGTCTTAAAGTCAGTAAAATCTAGAGTATTGAGTATCCCATCTTTCACTAACCTTTTAATCCTCTCAATGGAGATATGTCCTAATCTTCGGTGCCATAACATAGAGGAATTCTCATTAATATTACACCTTTTAATACCAGTTTGAACATGCATTGAACTATAAGTGACATAATTTTGTAAACCAAGAAGATAAAGACCATAAGACAATATACAATTCCCAACACATTCAGAATTATAAAATAATTCAAATGATGTGTCTTTAAAATTAAAGGAATATCCAAAAGGTACGATTCTAGAAACAAAAATCAAGTTTCGAGAAAAACTTGGTACATAAAAGGTCCTTTCTAATTTCAAAATAAAGCCACTACTTAAAGTTAAAATACAAGTTCCAATAGCCTCCACAAGTGAGCCTAGCTTATTGCTTGATAAAATGTTTTGCTCACTTCCCACTAGTTTCCTTAGGTTTTGCATACCATATAAAGAATTTGTAATATGGATAGTAGATCCAGAATCAATCTACCAGGTGTTAATATTAATACAAACCATAATAGATTCATATCATACTATTGAGATTGATTTACCTTTCTTCATAAGCCATTTCTGGAATTTGGGGCAATTCTTCTTCATGTATCCCTTCTTCTTGCAAAAGAAACACTTTGTCACCTTCTTAATATCAGCTTGAGGTGGTATTTTACCATTCCCTTTCTGATTAGCTTGAGACTTAGCTGCTTTGTTCTTCCCATAAGCAGTTGTCAACAATGCACTCTCACTCATCTCCATTACAAGCCTTTCTTCTTCCTGAACACACATGGTCATTAATTCATTGATAGACCATGTGTCCTTATGTGTGTTGTAGGAAATCTTAAATGACCCATATTCCCGCGGAAGGGTGTTCAAAATGAAGTGCACCAGGAAGGACTCAGACATATCAACCTCCAGTTTCTTAAGTTTAGTTGAAATATCTCGCATTTGCATTATGTACTCACGCACACCTTTCACACCGGTGAGCTGAAGAGAGGAGAACTTCATGATTAGGGTGCTTGTTAAAGAATTATCTGAAGTGATGAGCTAGTCATCAATGGCCTTAAGCAAGTCTCGAACCTTTTCATGTTGGTCGACAGAACCACGTATTCCAACCAAGATATTGGTCTTAATGAACATCATGTTGAACCGGTTGGATAACTCCCACCACTCATATAGCGAAACATCAGTGAACTACTTTCATTAATGATTGCAGGTGGTTCGTTATTCCTTATAGCATAGTCTATGTTCATCCACCCCAATCGCAGACGAATTCTCTTCTTCCATATCTTATAGTTATCTCCTTTGAGTTCGGGAACATCACATTGAATATCAGAAAAACTAACAGTTTGAGAAGTTGCAAAATCCAAAGACTTATGTCAAATTTTGAGGCATATTAATCTTATTGTATCTTTTACCAATGTAGACATAGCAGAAAATTGAATCTTGTGACATAAAAATTGCATGTGGGCTAAATTTTTAATTTAATAAGAAACAATTAAACCTTATGATAGAATAATTAAATTACATACTCAAATTCATGTTTTACGGGTATAACATGAAAATAATTTAATTTTTTATCACAAATATTTACTTTATGATAAAATTGACAAATTATACATACCTCATGATCCATGTGGGTAAACCATGAAAAATAATGTCATTTTATCTCAATTAATTATACAAATATAATAAAAATTCATGTAGGATAAAATTCATTATATAAAGTACAGTTAATCAAAATATTATGTCTAATTTCTTATATGATCTTTAAACAACTTAATATATAATTTTAATCAAATTATAGATGCTGTGGCTAATCCATAATTAATCAAAATTATAAAGATCACTTAAACATAAAACTTAATCAAATGAGAATAAACCATATTATGTATTGCAAGATCAAGATATAATACAATGATGAATAAAATTCTCATATATAATTTCATAATTGAAACATAATATTATACATTTGATTTCATATATATATGCATAGAATAAAAATTTTCAAAATATATTCATGCATAAAGTAAATCAAAATTCTATAAATTGTAAAGATGAACAGAATAAGGATATAAGATGTAAAAAACAAATACATATATCAAAAAACTTTCAATGATCTAGTGGCTTGTGCATATTCAAATATCTTGTATGTCATGGGTTTGAAACTTAGTTAACACCAAAAGTGGTGCATTTACAGACCAAATTATTACACTAACAACATTATTTTCATTGAAAATGGGGATAACCCTTAAATCTAACAATGAGTTCACCGTGTCTGCAAGTTGTTTTTTGAAGCTAGAATCCCTTGAAAGTTGTGATGATAATGAATATGCAACTTAATTAGTTTTGTGCCAACCTGGCTGAACATTGTATTATAGAGAGCCATGAGACTACTCTGTCCAATAGCCGCGCATGCTTTTCCATCAAGCTCTCCTTGTGGCTGGCTTTTGAAGATCAGAAAAGCTGCATCACAATTCACAAGTAAACAATGTCTTTAAGCCTAGTCATTCTCACCCTAAATTGAACCTCAAACTAATCGAAAAGAAACTAATTTGCATTAACTCCCTCAATCCTACATAGGTCCAACCCTAATCACACAATTGGGACTAAAATTTCTAAGGAGAAACATGCTAGTAGAGTAATAAAATTTAAAGTACTTTTAGTTGTGCTTAAGACAGTTCTCCTTTCATATTGCATTCAAAGTTGTCCAACAATGACCATATCATGTATCCTCTTGCATCTGCACCTTTCCTGCGCATAATAAAATTACCCTTTGTCAACAAACAAAGTGATTATTGAAAAAAAAACCTTGTAGGATCTAAACAAAGCTGCAAAGTAGGATTTATGGTAATCTATTTGTTTGAAATCTTGTAGTAAATCATGTACTGTCACATCTGGCTTCACTGGTGGAGAATATCCTGAAACAAATTTTATGTAGCAATCTAAAATTTGTTAATTAACTCATTTCTCAATAGCCAAAGCCAAACATACATAACAAAAAGAGACCTTCCATAGTCATTATTCTTGGTCTCCTATTTCAAGATAAAATGATCACTATTAAGTGATCAAGCAACACCGTGTTAAGACATATGGGAGAAAATGAGATTTTGGAAACTCTTTTCTTGTTTTCATTTCATATTTTCACTAAAAATCATAAAAATACTACTCCCTTTTCTTTGTTTCTATTTTCAAAGTTGCTCTCTTTCCTATACAAACATTTGAAAATGAGAAATAAAATTAAAAATTACATGACAATGACATTTTTAAAATTATTTGTGAGTAGCAGAAATGGAAAACATAAATTGTTTTGTAATTATGTAATCAATGTTCACACACAATTTTCTATAATATACATGGGCTTATTATGGTATCTCGTTTTAATGTAGTCTACCAGCTTCTCCATGCCTCTTGGAACCACAAAGAACAGTGGTAGTCTTGTCTGCTTAAAACAAAACAGGTTATATCACAGATTATGTTCAATACCTATTCCTTTATCAAACATTTTAGTAAACACCATAACATAATGAACGACTGGCTGGAACACATAAAGATACCATATATCACCAATTCGAATGCCAGCTAGAGAACCAAAAAATAAAAAATAAAAAACCCACCATGAATTTACTCCTGAAACTGAAAATCGCACTGGAACCGTTCCGCGAAACCCTCTTGTTCACAATCCTATTGACACTATTGTTGCTTTGCATAGCATCCCGAATCTGTAGAAAAATGGTGTCATATCCACCAAGGTCAAAAGGCCTACCCCTAATAGGCAACATGAACATCATGGAGCAGCTCACACACAGAGGCTTAGCGAAGCAATGCAGTGGCGTTTTGCACCACCGCATGGGGTTCCTCCATATGGTGGCTATCTCAAACGCAGAAGCAGCGCATCAAGTTCTCCAGGTCCGAGACAATTGCCATCAACTACTTAACCTACAACATGGCTGCACCACCACCACATGTTTCTCTCTGAGTCCAACAATGTTGTTGCCGTTAACGATTCGTCCATTGTGCTTCTCTTCCTCCTCCTGGGAGATCGAAATCAAAAACTCTAACACACCTTCATTGGAGGAGGAAGAAGGAATATTGAAGAAATTGAAGAGTAATCGCACTGAGGAAGATCACGAGGAGCAAAGAGGAGGCTATTCGCTCTACACGTCGTGGGTACTGTTAGGGCTGCGTGGTTGAATCGCTTCCCAATACGGCATCGTTTTTGTGTGTTGTGTGAGAAGGGAGAAGAGAAGAAACTAGAAGGAAGGGAGTGAGCAACGCCGCAATTGAGAGTGGTGAGGGTGAGAGTGAACCCAAAAAGACAAAGAAGAGATGGAAACTGATTTTAATTTGAAAAAAAATACAATTGGTTTTTACTTGAACTCTTTCAACACTTGAATTCTTTTCAGCATGTGGTTACAACACAGTCCTACATCATTAAGGGTAACATTTTCAAGAACAAGAGGGTTTTAGTGGAGAGCATACACAAGGCCAAAGCTGAGAAGGCAAGGGAGAAGACCTTACCCGATCAATTTGAGGCTAAAAGTACTAAGAACAAGGCTAGCAGAGAAAAGGAAAATTGCTCGGAGGGAGGAGAGGTTGGCCCAAGTGAGTTTCATAAATGTATTGAGAAACTATTTTCTTGTGAATGTAGTGTATTTGTGTTTTCTTGGTTGTTGCTCTTGAGGATCAAATGCATTAACAATATTTTTGGTGAAATTGGAAATGAAGAATTTGACCAATGTCCCTTGCTCTTTGTAAAATGTCTAGGGTCCTCGAGAAAAAGTATCAGTTGCGCACCCAGTGTTATAGCATAATAGCCAGCCCAGTGAGTATTATAATTTATGTTTGTCCAGTATTTGCTTCCTTTGGCTACATATGATGTCTAAACGAAAAAATTCTATAGCAGAGCACCAAAGAAATCCAAGAAGTAATCCACATAGTCTTATTTATAAAATTTAAATTAGATTAATTGATTAGAGACCTTATGTTGATGAAAATAGAGGATTATAATTTTCTTAGAATTTAATCATCATGCACCACTATCACCCTATTATTTACAATAATTATTTTGGTGATAATAAAGTAAATTTAAATCTAAATATAAAATATTACAAAAATTATTTTTGAAATTTTAAAAAAATAATTTGATGATAATTTATTTCTTGCATCATCATCTTCTTTTTAGTGTTTGTTTATTCTTTTTTTAAATTAAATTAGAAAAGATTGTGTATATTGCATGGGTGTATTTATAAAATGTAAAGAATTAAATTTATATACTAAAATAATCATATTAGAATTTTTATATTTTAAAAATTTACACGTTAATTTTATTTATATACAATTATATTTGGGATGATTTATGTCATACTGTATCATTTATTTATTTAAATTTATTTCTATACCTTTAAAAATTAAAATTACATAATCAAAATCTCATGTATTACATGGGTATTTATTAAGAAAAGTATTAAAATATCATTTCATTAATAAAAATATATATTAATTGTAAAAATTAAAGTATACACAAAAAATATTTGATTTTTTGTATTTTGAAAAGGCAGGAAATTGATTGAATTGATGGAAAAAAAAATTAATGATAGTTTTGTCACACAATATTTTTCTTTTAAACTTTGCAAATCTCTATTTTTATTTCACTTTGAAATTTAATAAAACTAAGTAATATGTGTATCACCTAGATATTTTTATTGAATGCAAAAATTAAATTAGAAAATCTAAGTAAAAAATAGTTGATAAAAATATATAAATTTTTTAACAATTCCTTTATGATTTTAGAGGATTATTAATTTATTATCATCCATATGATATAAAAATTAATCTAAAATCACATTCAATTTATATCGATAAATATCTTGAATTCACAAAAGAAACTAAATTAATCTGGGTATCAATGCTATGTCTGAACTTGGAGTTTGCGGTTTTTTAGCCTTACTAATAGTGCATCACTTTGGTCAATTATGTATTTCTAATAAAATATCTTATTATTAATTCTTTAATTTTTCTTTAGTAACTCATGTCAAATATTATTTGGTTTCACACAAGTATTTTTTTTTAGATAATCATTTCAAACTATTATTATTTTTTATTTAACTTTGTAATCCCTAAGGCTCTATGTAAATAAGTTTTTAAATTTTTTTAAAAAATAAGCATCCATAATTAAAAATAATACTATATCACAGTCTAAATAAATGATTTGTGATATTTTTTTACATTTATATTTGAAATATATTCTACTAATGTATTATGTAATATTACAATTTGTAATATTTTAAATATTATATATTGCAATTTAATATTTCTAAATGCTTCATTTTTTGTGTTTTGTTATCACATATCAACAATTCTTAAATGAGACATTTGAAATTAGTCAATGGAAAAAAGGAAAAAGAAAATTGCATAGAACCGTAAAAGGAAAAATTAAATATATAAACATTAAAAAATAAAATAAAAGTAAAATAATTTTCTCACATTTATATTTAAATAGAAAATAAACAGTAAGTAAAAAGATATTAAAAATATTTTTTGAGTGATAAATTTGTTTTAAATTTAAATAATGAAGAGTAAAAAATAAATAATATATCCAAAATTCAATTTAATCAAATTATATTTAAAATTATTTTAATTCAATCTAATGATTAATAAAGCCTGACTTTGGAATTTTACTTATTTATTCAATTTATATAAATCTGTAAACTTTATTAATGAGTTGGTTTATTCACATTTTAAAAGTAATAGTCAAAGAATAAAATTATTTTTTTCATAAAAAACATTATGTTTAATATTTTATTAATACATACTTATTATATTTCAATAAATTTTTTTAAACAAAAAAAGTTTGCCAAATATAAAAACTATTAACGCTATTATTGTTATGAAACAAAAGAAGAATGCATTAAAATAACGATCTCATTGAATACTCAAGATTTTAACTTCTTTTTATTTGTCAAATATTTGTCAAATTTTATTTTCAATATTATTCATTAAATATTTTTCAAAATAGAATACCTTTAATTGATCACATTAAAAATTGTTAATCAATTCACATTGCTAATAATAAAATAGGTTGATTAATTTCAAATGTCTCAATTTCTAAAATAGGTTGACTAATTATTCAATACAACTAATGAATGAAAATACTAGCTAGTTATATTAATTATGATAATATTTGTAGTTATGAGTCATTCACTTGTTTTCTTATAGAAGAGTCATCCCCTTGTTAATTTATTAATAATATAAAATATGCATAGTCAAATAATATTTAATGCAAAAAATTGAAATAATAAATATTTCAAACTTTGACAATATTAAATACTTATTCATATTAAATGTATTGCAGTCAAACTTCACCAAAATAGTGAGAGAAATTTTCAATCAAAACTACATAAAAATGCCTATTTAATCAGTCTTTCAAACTCCAACACTTCATACAAACACTCACACTATCTCTAATTTTGTAGGAACTTATTTTTCATTCTCAACGTATTTCTTTGTTTCACACTCCAACAAACTTTGTCATGGAGTCCAACTATTGTGATGGCCAAAACGGAAAGAAAATATTGTCATTGTCACACTCTCTTTCTGCTACTACTTACGTCTCTAGAAGTCCATTTCAAGGTAATGCTCGAAAGAAGTGATCAGGAGAGAAGTAATCCAACGAGACTTAGGGAAAGAAGTGATCAGGAGAGAAATAATCACCAGTGAGATGGCATTGCCACGAAGACACGAGCTTGAAGAGAAAGTGAGGAAGGAAATTGTATGGGAGAGAACATTCAAAATCTCGATGCAAAGATCGAAATGGAACTCATTTAATAATAATTTTACCAGGTTTAGTGGGTCTCGAATCTATTTACCCTCTCATTTCCTATGTTAGAACAGACATGCTTCTACATATATTGAGAAGGATAATGTAATCCAATTTGTTAGTGTATAGTCTTGTGTTTAATTTATCCTTCCTTTGTGTCTTTTTCTTTCTCTTTAACTTTAATTTTATTTTCCTGTTTCATCTTTAATGTTGTTTGGATTGTGAAAAAGGTTTTTCTCTTTTATAGTTTGATTAAAAAAATTGTCACCATGTTTGAGAATATCCCTTGAATATTTTTTCGTGTTGAAGCTATTAATTGGTGGATGAACACAAATGATTTTGTTCGTCCAATTGCAAGCTAGACCAAATGTTTATCATTTGGATGGAAAGTGCAACAAAGAAGTGATACCTACAGGTGATGGAATTGAGACTTTGCAAAAGAAAGCCAAGCAAGAGTGGAGTTGCAAGTAGTGTCAAATTACTACAACCTGGAGAATGGTTTGAATGATCATATTCAAGGAAAAAAGCATAGGACTAAGGCATCCAGGAGAATTCAGAAAATAGGCTAGAGCAACAACACATCATTACCATTTAAAAAAGTAAACATTGAGTGAATTACACTAAAGCCATTTTTATCATGTATTTAGGGTTGAATTCGAGAGCAAAAGGTCAAAACACTTCATTCTTAGAATTTGATCGGAAACTGTCATGCAAAACCCTAAGAATGGACCAAAAAAGCACTTGGTTAATACGAAGAAATTTAGCCAAAACAATAATGGTGACGGTACAAATTCTAGATGACATGGTGGTGGCCCTTATACCACACATGTTGTATGTCACTATTATGTAGATTGGTGAATGCTTATTTCTTTCATTTATTCATGTAATTTTTTATATGCTTTGAGAGTTATGATTAACTATAGAGTGTAACATGAGATTTTAATCTGGTGTGAACAAGCAGGATAAGTTGCATCTTCATTTCATGTCAATTTTCACCTATAGAACTTAAATATATACTTATCTTTGTTTAATTTAGTCCTTACTGACTCCTTTTTCGAACACAAAAACAGTTTAAGACTCTCACATATAAAAAGTGGAGAACATGTTCTTCGTAATATGAATGTACATTCCTGAATTTCAAGACATAAAATAAAGAAGGAAAAAATGATTACTTTAAAGGTAAAAGTACCTTCAAATTATGTCAATTTACATCTAAACATAACTAAATTGATTGATTCTATTTCCATCTGCTCCTACTAATTTAAAAGTATAAATATGTTAGAGTGTTTAATTTTCTTATAGAACATTAATGCTACATGAGTGAAAAAATTATGTTGAACGTTTATTTGAGACTTGTAAATGAAAAATCAAACAAACTTAATCATTGGAAAGGAACAAAAAAATTGAAGTGAGATGTAATAATTTCTTATTAGGTTCAGTTATTTTTCTACTTAAAAGATATTTTTAAATTAAAAATAAAAAATTTTAAAGAAAAAATAAAGACTGGAGGTAAATTTTCATTCTTAGGTTGAAAGATCATTTTAAATTAAAAATTGTTAGCTAAAATATTTCATTTTTTAGTTTTATTTAAAACAAGTTATTTGATTTAATTAAAAAAGTGTATTTAGAGTAAAGATCCACCTTCTTTACAAGTTTATTACACTAACACATCTTTATAACTATTATAATCACATGAAAATATCAAGTTATTTTTTTTCCTTAAAGGTATTAAGCCTAGTGGATTTACGAAACATATATATATATATATATATATATATATATATATATATATATATATATATATATATATATATATATATATAAGTGCATACAATACCAAAATGATAATCTTTTAGAGGACATTCACTGCAAAAAGGGGAATATCATCCCATCTTTAACATCTGCATCCACTTCAGTCATGAGCGGTCTAAGAACCTGCAACATCATCACTATTTACTCCTATGCCAACCACACGATCATTACGGTCATACAACACAAACACAGCGCAAGGATAAACTTATGTATAAATGAACATAATTTTATAAATATGAAAAAGGAATATTGAATTAGCTTAAAAGAGAATTTGAATAAATCAGCATTCATAAATCAAATAACATCATACAATAAAAAACAATTTCAATTAATGCTTCAATCTCAAATGCCATTATATCATGTAATGTTATGTTGACTTGACTCCATGGAGATTTCTACGATTTTTGGGTGAACCCCATAAGCCCTATTCCCTACCATGATTCTAATACTTGACCATTTAGGGAGGCTTTTGAGCTGACCTTATGGAGAAAGTATGATTTTATCGAACATAGACACGTGTGGGTATTGACTTTCTTTTAAAAGGTTTGCATCCTTACATCTATAGGAATTTGTCAACTCATATATTCTATAGACCAATTTTTGTTTGCCACTATGAAAAACTTCAACTCTAAATTGAGAGTCCACCTAATACTCTAAACTTACATGTCTACTCATATGCAATGTCATTTATACATAATACACTTCAAGCATACAAACATTCATAACTTCACTACCATGAATTTGACATGTTATAAATTCATTATTCATATTTCTTTACACTTAAGAACTCATCTAGCAATTCTACAAGCTTAGTAAGACATTCAACACCATGAATCCTTATAATTACTACACCAAAATTCTTCATGAATGATGAATTTCATAACATTAATAGGATACAAACTTTGTTTATTCTTTATAACTCATAAAACAATTATATATATGCTTGGAATTGATTTAAAAACTCTTAAGAAAACACTTAGCATAATAAAACACTGAACATCAGCAAGTTTTGAAATAATAATAATGATAAAATCTAAGTACATTTTGAAACAAATATATTATAATAATAAGATAAAAAAATCTAATATATTAGCAAGATTTGAATCTCAAAATGGTGAGTCTATAAAATAAATAAGAGAGGTCATATTTATATTTTCAAATAATCATAATTAAGTAGGTAGTTATAATTGATTGAATGTGGGGGTTTTTTTTAGTAAGGATTAACATATATAAAATAGTGTTTTTTTTTTAAATCTTTTAGCACATCCTTAATTATAATATTATAGATAGATTCCATGCTCATTCCGAAGACTAAATGTACATTGGATGTCAAGATAGCCTTAAAAATATGTTTAGAAACATTGTAAGTTATCTAATTTGTCATTGTTTCCTTCACACGCTTTTTCTTCTTTTATGCACCCTATTCCACTATAGGATTAGACTACTGGAAGTTTGTACAGACTTGGCCAACAGCATCAGGTACATGCATCGGCCAAAATTAGCAAATTTTAGCCAAAACAAAAGTAAGTTTTTCACCACTTAGTCAATAGTTCTTTGATATAATATTAAAAAATGTTTTTTTTAGTAGATTAGTTAATTGGGGGAGTCAACAGCTTGGCCAGATTTAAAAGGGATCGAGGATTCCCAATACCTTATGGCGTCATGAGTGGGGGAGCATGGAACATGCTCTAACTTGTACAACTAGACATGTTATTTTTAACAATATTTTTTTGGATAAACTTAAACAAATAAAAGTGGTTAAAAGCTTTTTTAACATTTTAAAAATGTGATTAAATACGAATTAATATTACTAATATATTTTTGAAACATTTTATTAAATATTACTAATAGTTATTTTGATTTTTTATGTTTTCGAAAGTTTCATTTTGATCATTTATATTTTTAAAAGTTTCATTTTAGAATATTAAGTTTTTAAAGTTTCATTTAGGTTCTTTATGTTTTTGAAAGTTTCATTTTGATCTTTTATGTTTTTAAAAGTTTTGTTTTGGTCATTTCTTCTAATTTTTGTTAGCTAATATTAGTGTGTCGTTAACTTTAAATTTTGAAATAATTAATTTAAAATAACAAAGACAAAAAACTGTCAGTATCTTTTAAAATGCATTCAACTACCTATTTCTCTAACCTCTTCCATTGTCTTTTGCAAACTCCATAACCAGCACAACATAAACAATACAGTCATCGTCCACTCAGATCTACAACCTTTTCAGCAAGTCATCATCAACAAACAAATTAGATCCACAACATCCATCCACCAAACAACATCATTGTGCCAATCCATAGTCACACTACGGTCCAACACCAACATAGATCATAAATGTTGGACCCCAACAGTAATGAAAAGCTTTAGATCTAACGTCGTGGTAGTGATTTTGGATCTAGTTTCAATTTTTAGTTGCACTATTTTAAATTAATAATTTAAAAATTAATATAACACTAACATTTGGTAACGAAAATCACAAGAAAAAGACTAAAATGCAACTATAAAAAATATAAGGGATCAATGAAATTTTTTAAAACATACCGGATCAAAATGAAACTTTTAAGATTTAATGTGCTAAAATGAAAATTTTTAAAACATAAAGAACCAAAATAAAACTTTTTAAAACTTAATATACCAAAGTGAAAAAAACGCTAAAACATGTTGAGTTACATGAATTTTTAAGTAACTATAACATAATAACATGCAATGAACCAATTATACTAACTTAAGCTAAGCTAATGCAATCTTGCATGGCCTTCACACAGGTGTTTGTTGATGAATTGGCAAGTGCACCAATGCATCTCAAGTAATAAAGTTAAATGGAAGTTAGAGTATTGTATCCACAGGGACTTTATTTGTTCTTAGGTAGATGAATATTTTATTAATAAAAGAAGTTAAAGAAAATTGAATTGAAAAGGTTATGAGAAAAACTATAATTTAAATTGACAGAAAATTAAATCAAACAAGAGGAGAAATTAAACAAGAATTTAAATTAATTTATTAATTAAAGATAGAAAAGATGAGAAAATCTAATATTATTGTAGATGTGAATTCAGAAGATTAGAATATTGGGAATTTAGTATACCAGAACTACTCTTTGATGTAATGTTAATAATTTTTCTCTATTTATAATTATTCCAATTTACACATGCATTTACTAGTATACTCTAACTTTGGTCCCTCGCATGAAAGAGCCTAATTTATCTATTTTTTCTCCCAAATCCCTTTGCAAAGCTAAAATAGTAAATTGTATGAAGGATAGAGATGTATAATAGGCTAAACAAATATTAACATATCCCTAGTGATGACTTTATTTAGATACTCTTTCTTAGTTCTATTAGAAAATAATGTTTCCCAACGCTACCTCTAAAATTTATCATGCAAATGGGCGATCAAACTACAAGCAATAATATTAAGCACAAGAAAAGATAATGCAAATGTAATATTCATAAATAGATAAGAGGAGAAATTACATCAAGAGTAGTTGACTACCAAGTTCCCAACAAATAGGGTTTAGCCTCTCATTATCATTGAGACTTTACAATTACAAGAGGGAAATATTTAGTAAAGGAGGAGAAGATAAGAAAGGGAATGGAGGGAAGGAATAACTCCCAATGTTTGCTTCTCCTTCTTCTAGTCTTTGCCTTCTATAAGGAATTATATTCTCTTGGAATTTTTGTGTGTCGTTTCCTTCTTCTCTCTTCTTCTTTTATAGGTACAGATTAGCGGGCTTCTGAATAAGTCTGATTTCCTTAATTAGTCCTCTTTTTCTTAATTAGTCTGCTTTCCTTCATTAGTCTCATTTCCTTAATTAGTCTTCTTTCCTTAATTAGTCTCGCTTTCCTTAATTAACCTTATTTTCCTTAATTAGCTCATTTTCCTTAATTATTAATATCTTCCTGAATTATCATGCTTTTTTGGGCTTTATTTTACTTACCAATCATCATAAATTCATTAGTTTTAATATTCTATGCACAAAAACTTAAATGATGTTAATTTAACAATTATTTGCTCAAAAAGGAAAAATTATGAGAGAAAAATTACAAATTCCTATATAATTTAACCCAAAAATCTACTTATAATTAGTCGTTATCAGTGGTGCTTTGTGCACCAGGCATATTGCTTGTGCACTCAACAATATTATGATATTCCAAAAATACCCCTGTGTGATCTTCTTCTTCCTTTTAGCTTTTTCTTTCACGTTGTTGAGTCGTTCATTCATTCATTATGTTGGTTTCATCGCGTTCATTTATTCTCGTGAGAGGAGAGGTCCATTGTGTCCTCTTTGGTCAAGGTGAAAGTCTTACAAAGGTACATCGGCAAGTGGTGGTTGTGTGGTTGTTAACGGTGGAGGTAAGCTGCAACCTGTCTTTGATATTTATTTTTTCTGCGTTAAATCTTACAGATTATGAATCTGCATGTTATATAATACTTACAGATTAACAATCCATAAGTAACATACCGATTAACAACAATCAGTAAGAGCCTTACGGATTTCCAATCTGTATGGTACTTACGGATTGTTAATCCGTATGTTACTTACCGATTGTTAATCTGTAAGTTAATTATTTTTTTTAGTTTTTTTAAAAATTTGTGTTATTGTTTATTTTAAATGTAATTAGTATTATTATTTTAGATATTTTTAAATAATTATAGTTAGATAATTAATTTGTAAGTATTTGTTTTTATATTTTGGAATTGGTATTAATTGTAAAATAATTTAGACTTATAAGTTATTTGAGTTTGTGTGCTTTAAAATTGGTTGTTTTTAGTGCTTATAATTTGATGATTTACAATTAAGTTCAATAATATTATTTATTTTAGTATATATGGTTAGGTTATCAATTTTTATCTATTATATGGTTATGAATTTTAAGTAGAAAAACTTGATGTTATTGGTTTTTTAATATATATATATATATATATATATATATATATATATATATATATATATATATATAGTTATCAATTTTAATGTTTTATATTATTAAGTGCAGTAAAAAAATATAAAAATGTGTGATAGTATATCTATGGTGTGGTTAAGGGTCGCTTGTCTATCATTGAAATTTTTCAATGTTTTGTTAAGATGGACAAAGATCAGTAGATGCATGACAGTATAATATCTGAAGAAGTTGATATGAATGAAGAAAATGAAGATGAGGCTGGAGTGAAATCAGAACATGTTGATTGATTTGATGCCTTCAATACTTCTCAGGTATTAATATAATTTTTTGTTGTTAAAGTAAGTTAATGAATGTCTCTTGAAGACCAAAGATGTTTGGATTGCATTGTAGGTGTTTGCTACCCGTGATGATGTTTTGAATTGGGCTCGAGCTGTTGCTTATGAAATTAGTTTTGTGACAGTCATTATGAGTTCAGACACAAATACTGGTATGAGAGGAAAGACGTCATTTGTCTTAATTGGTTGTGAAATGAGTGGTCAGTATAGGGCTAGGAAGAAAGATTTGGTAAGAACAAATATTGGCAGTAGAAAACATGGGTGTCCTTTTAAGCTGTGCAAGAAACCAGTGGTTGGAGGCCAAGGATGGATGGTGAAGTTAATGTGTGGGAGTCACAATCATGAATTGGCCAAGTCATTAGTTGGACATCCATATGTTGGTTGATTGACTAAGGATGAAAAGATTGTTATTGTTCATATGAAAATTCAATGGTGAAACCAAGAAATATTCTGTTAATATTGAAGGAGCATAATGCCAATAGTTATACAACAATCAAGCAAATATACAATGCAAGAAGTGCATATCGTTCTTCCATAAGAGGTAGTGATATTGAAATGCAACAACTAATGAAGCTTCTTAAACTGGATTAGTATATTCATTGACATAGATTAAAGGATGAAGATTTCGTACGTGATATCTTTTGGTGCCATCCTAATGTAGTGAAGCTATGCATTCCTATAATTTGGTATTTTTGATAGATAGTACCTACAAAACAAACATGTATAGGTATGCCACTTCCAGAGATGGAAGATAAGTCGAGGGTAGACGCCACAAGGGTTCAACCTTCATAAGTTCGAGATTAGTTCAGCAAGGAACGCAAAGAGAAGTTCTCACAAAATATACACGTGTTTTCTCAAAATGCCAAAAAGTCCTTTTCTTGAAAATAAGTTCAATACATATAGTGTAGCTGAGGTGTAGTTGAAAAGGCATCAATTTTATTTAATTAAAATTACAAAAAATGAAAAATATTTGACATGGGCCTTCAAATTAGTTTGGGTATTTAGCAACAATCAAGATTCTTGGTAGTGCCTCTGGGCCTTCATCCTTCTCCAATTGGGCCTTGTCAAGTATGACTAATACCATTTGTTGGAGGGTATCCTCTGACTGTTTGATCCTACTCCAGGTCATAGGTCCCTGTATTTGGGCAGCTTTGGGATTCTCATCAAATTATGTCATGGAAGCCTGGGGGAGTTTGATTGATTGTCCTTCTAAGGAAGAGTTCGATGAGTGTCTTAAGAAGTTTGAAATTGCTTTTTCACCATGGTCAATGTTTGTTGACTATGTAAACCAAACATGGATAATTCCCCACAAAGATGTGGATGCAATGCCTTCCAAGGTAATTTTGATGATGCCAGAGAATCAAGAGTTAAGCAAATTCCAAAGATTCAAGAATCAAGTTTCAAGAATCAAGATTCAAGAATCAAGTTTAAAGAATCAATATTCAAGAATAATCAAGATCAAGATTCAAGACTCAAGATTCAAAAATCAAGAGAAGACTCAATCAAGATAAGTACTAAAAAAGTTTTTCAAAACATTGAGTAGCACAAGAAGTTTTCAAAAAATCATTACCAAAGATTTTTACTCTCTAGTAATCGATTACCAGAAGGTAGTAATCGATTACGAGTAGCCAGCATTGTTTTCAAAACTGATTTACAAAACGGTAATCGATTACTATGAGCATGTAATTGATTACCAGTGTTTTAAAACGTTAGATTTCAAATTTCAAGAGTCACAACTTGTGTTTAAACATTTTCAAATCATTTTAAACTTGTGTAATCGATTACACAATACTTGTAATCAATTACCAGTGTTTCTAAATGTTTTAATTTTCAAATTTAAACATGAAGAGTCACATTTGTTGATGTGTAATCGATTACATCTTGATGATAATCGATTACCAGTGACAGATTTCAAAAAATAAATTTCCAAAAGTCACAATTCTTCAAGTGACTTGTTTCTGAAGATTTTTTCAAAAGTCACAACTTTTCAAGTGACTAGTTTTCAAAAGAGTCACAATTTTTAAAAGGTGACTAGTTTTAAAGAAATTGCCAAAAGTCATAAACTTTAACTTGAGTCATTAAGTGATTATAAATATGTGACCATGGCATGAATTTCATAACAATCTTTCAACATATTTTCAACAATCATACAATCTTTCTGATTCATTTCTCTTTATCTTTCTAAAAGTTTTTGTTCAATCCTTTCTCTTTCAAGAAAAGTTCTTTGATCAAAAACTTGTGCTATTCTTTTTCATTCTCTTCTCCCTTTGCCAAAAGAATAGAAGGACTAACCGCCTGAATTCTTTTTGTGTCTCTCTTCTTCCTTTGCCAAAAGAATAGAAGGACTAATCGCCTGAATTCTTTTGTGTCTCTCTTCTCTCTTCCAAGAGAATTCAAAGGACTAACCACCTGAAAATTCTTTTGATTCTTCCCTTCCCCTTAAACTAAAGATTTCAAAGGACTAACCGCCTGAGATATCTTTTGTTTCCCCTTACAAAGATTCAAAGGACTAACCGCCTGAGAATTCTTTGTCCCAACACATTGGAGGGTACATCCTTTGTGGTACAAGTAAAGGGTACATCTACTTGGGGATTGTTATACTGAGAACAAGAGAGGGTACATTTCTTGTGGATCAATTCAAGTGGAGGGTACATCCACTTGGTTTTTCAAAGAGAACAAGGGAGGGTACATCCCTTGTGAATCTTTGGCTTGTAAAGGATTTTACAAGGTTGAAAGAAATCTCAAGAACCGATTGGTTGCTTGGGGACTGGACGTAGGCACGGGTTGTGGCAGAACCAATATAAATCTTGTGTTTGTCTTCTTCTTCCCTACACTCTTTAATTTCTGCTGTGTACTTTTAATTGCCGCTTTTACTTTTGGTTAAGTTTCTATTTATGTTTTTTACTTTCTTAACTTTGTAGTAAAAGCCTAATTGAATCTAGTAACATTAAGAAGGATAAATTTTTAATTAGTCAATATACGTTCATAAATAATTCAACCCCCCCCCCCCCTTCTTAATTATTCCGAGGCCACTTGATCCAACAAAAGAAAGATTTGTTAAAGCCTAGATGAATAAGGTGATGCACTTAGGAAACACAATAACCAACAGATATGAAAATTGTAAACTTTTATTTTTGCTTAGTGTTTAGGACTTAATGGATAAAAATAGTTGTCTTTGTTTATTTTTTTGGTGTAATTCATATGCAGGCTTGAGTCTGCTCATTGGGCCTTAAAGAGATTACTATAGAATAGCCTTGCAGAACTATGTAGTGTTTGGGAAGCCATGAACAACATGATCACGCTGCAACACACTAAAATTAAGGCATCTTTTGAGACAAGTACACATGTGGTTGGATATGTTTTTAAAGTTACCTTATACAAGAAATTACTTGGCATGGTATCAAGGTATGCTTTAAACCAAATTGCTACTGGGTATGAGCATGTGAGTTATGCTGGTATTGACAGTTCTCATTGTAGATGTGTAATGAGAACTACTCATGGTCTTCCTTGTGCATGGGAGCTAGCTAGATATGTTGTCAGTAGCATACCTTTGGGTGTAACCTATATGTTTTGGTGGAGGCTAAGTTTTGCAAACCAAGGGTTATCTAAGCCCGAAGTCAGCATAACCGAAGAGATGAAAATCATATTCAAGCTATTTGAAGAACTTGATGTTTGTGGCAAAGTTAGTCTAAAGAGTAAACTTCGGGAAATTGCATACCCTGATCTAAACTCTATGTGTCCTTCTCCAGAAAAGGTCAAAACAAAATGTGCTCAGAAGAAACCGATGACCAAACATCAAAGATCAACAATGTGATCCGTTTTACTGGGAGTATGTTGATGCATTACATTATGTGCAAAATAGTAATTCTTCAGTCAAAGGTAGTGCATCATCATTTGAGCAAGCAATTTCAAGAAGGACTATGCCGATGTTGGATCAATTTCATCCATGCATTCATGATTCCATTGAAAATATTATTTATGTTAAAGCTGACGGTAACTGTGGATATCGTATAATTGTTGCCTTGTTAGGTATGGGTGAAGATTCATGGTCTTTGGTGCGCAACCATTTGCTTAAAGAACTTGCCAAATGGTCTTATGAGTATATCAACCTGCTTGGTGGCATAGATAGATTTAAGGAATTAAAATGGTCCCTACTTATTGATGGATTATCCATGGTATATAATTTTTGTTATGTTTTATTGGATTAAATTTTGTTTAAATAAATGTAATTATAACTATTACTTGCAGGTTACCATGGATAAGCGGATGAAAATAATCGACATTGGATATGTGATTGCATCAAGGTATAATGTGATCCTTGTTTCTCTTTCTCTCCAACAAAGCATGACATTTTTTTCCCTTAAAAGTCAATCACCAACTGATTGTTTTATGCATCGCGTAATATGTATCGGTCATGTGTATGACAATCATTTTGTTTAGGTAAATGCATGATCATCTTGTTGTTTTAATTTATATATTAAATTGTGTTATAATAATTTGAATGTGTATGTCCATATGTAGCAGGTATTTCTAGGAGACTATTGTCCCTTACTGCCAATAACTTTGTTATGGTCTACACATTGTGGTCCTCAGGCAAAGTAGTGGCCAACACCATATATTAGTATAATGCAACAGTACAGAAATTTGTTGATGTTGAAAACAGACTATGTTGATTTAAGTTAAGATTGAACATTTAGTTACTTATGTAATTGTCATGTAATACAATAATATACACGTGTTTTATTGGGTGCTCATATGATTATCTATTTTACTTAACTTTCAAATGGTTTAGGGTTACTGTAATACCTAGGATTTAGTGTTACGTGTGTTATTAGGGTCTATTGTTACTTGAATACGTAGGGTTTAGTGACACGTAACTAATTAGGGTTTAGTGTTATGTCACAAGTTAGGGTTTATTGGTATGGTACTAATTAGGGTTTTGGGTGTTTTAAAACCTAGGGTGTAGTGTTACGTCACAAGTTAGGGTTTAGTGTTAAGTCACAAGTTAGGGTTTACTTTTAATTCAAAACTTAGGGTTTATTGTTACGTGACTAATATAGGGTTCATGGTTTAATTCACGACCTAGGGTCTAGGGTTTCGAGAGTTATTAAATAATAAACATTGTGTAGCTAAGAAAATAAATAAATAAGTTCTCAAATAAAATTAAATAATAAACATTGTATAATTATATTGCATACAAAAATCATATAAAACCTAATAAATTCTAAAGGTCTTCATGAGTCTTCCATACGCCGCCTTCGTCGCGACCACACATATAAATTATGTTCTGCAATCACACCTCTGGTGATCCTTAGGCAGTCTTCCATGACAGTCCTTTTATCACTATCCTTAGGTTGAACAACTGTTCCAACCTTTCAACTATTGCTTCGCAAGTCTTCTATGACATTGACAACAATGAAAAAGGTTTATACTTAATGCTTATTCAAATAAAATGAATAACAGAGTAAGTTGAAAATATATTTTACCACTACATGTTGAGGCTGCTCTACATGAGTAGGTGCATCTGCAGGTGCTTCGTCCATAGCTACTGCCGTCGTCGGGTGCTGAGGAATATCCATGTAGTCTGCTGCACACTATCCGGATGCAACACATATCTAACCCACCAATGTAAGGTATTTAAAAAATTGAATCCATTTATCATCAATATCTTCTATGAAAAATGTTGACGCAAAAGGGTGTGGAGGAATGGGCTGCACATACCCAAACTATGGTACAACCCTAGTCGGTCGGTGTATGACAATAGATGGACCCCATCTAATAACTTTGGAAAATAAAGAGATAAGCTTGAACTCTTTGAATGCACGATGGTCACCATAAGGAATCCAACACACAGCATCAGACGTCAATCTACCCAAACGCTTACGATACATGACACTGGTAATGCTTTCCCAGATTTCCAACAACAGGTACGTGGTTTTCTCTCATCATAATCTTCAGTAGCAATACACAAAGCAATAGAAGGAAAATGCTCGTAGATCCAACACTACACATATTTTGAAAACAAAAAAAAAATTCAAAACAATAGTCAACATAAAATACATAACAGAAATAAAAAATTCAATTCAATTTCTAATCACATGTAAAAGTGTGATATATCCTGCAAGTTTCCTGACACTACTCTTAGACGCATCATTCGAATTGTCATACATATGGACTAGGGCGGAAGCTCCCCATGCGTAGCTTCCACTCTGGGTGAAGTCACGAAAGGCGTCCAAGAATACCACATGCAAGTGTGTGGCTCTCTTGTTAGCAAAGAGAGTGCAATCTACCCAATGTAACAGATATACTCGAGCTGCTACAGTCCACTGTGTTGCATCATATTTGCTACAATAAATGTCTTGCAGTCACGATAGCCAAACATATGTCTCATGGCATTGTACTATTTCAGCTCTTGTTTCATCTCCACTAACTTCAAACAATTCAACTAACAACAACACGACTTCGTCCATATGAAAAACCTTGAAGCTATGGAAGGCGCCTGTAATGGGCAGATGAAGCAACAATGCCACATCGTCGAGGGTGATAGTCACCTCTCCTACAAGAAGATGGAAACTACTTGTTTCCTTATGTCACCTCTCCGCAAAAGCTAATACAAGTCTCCGATCACCAGTGTCTAATGAACATGCAATCAGAGGACTTAATCCCATGGCAGCCATTAAGCCTTCAATCTTTAGAGCAGACTTGCCAAATTTCTCAACCTTCCTTCCATGGGAGGATAACTTCAACTCAGGACGTTTCTGAAAATCAAAATTTAAATCATTTCAACAATAATAATAAATACTTACGAAAATATTATTTATTTAAAAATATAAATATCTCTTCATTCCAAATAGTCACTGTAACATGATGAGCATAGTCAATCATAACTAATGTGTCATGGGGTCCGCCTGAAAAACCATCGGCATTAAGAACTACATCATCAACAACTGCTTCTTGAGGTTGTTGATGGACCTCGTCAGTTGCATCATCCACATGCTAAAATTCTTAGCAACAGGTGCAGCTTCCCATTTCCTACGTGCATATGTTATGGACCTTCGTTGTTGGGGGGCTTCATCAGCATCACGAGTCATTTTTCTCCCTAAGGGTCTTCCTATAACTCTGCACATTGAAACAGTCATAACAATTTATGTAAGCATTCAAACAATACTTCAATCAATTACTATTTAATAATTCATAAATAAAAAATTATTTATTTTTTAAATATCTTTTTTATTAGTTTTATATATTCATAAATGCATATAGAAATAATTTTTCAAATAGGTAGAGTTCACATAACTAAATTTTTAAATATCTTTGGTTTTTATTTCTATGAAATCACTATTTCATTTTTCAGCAAATTATTATCACAATAACTTTAAATTTTTTTAACTAATGAAAAAATTTTAATTTTATAATTCCAAACACTATTTATATAAATATTTAATACTATGAATGTAATAATATATATACGACTATATCAATAAAAAAGTTGTAATTTACAAATTTACTTTTCCTTGTTAAACTAAATTGTGAAGTATATACTTTGGAATTTATTATATCTAACAAATTTATAAATATATTTTATAATACCAAATATAAATAAATTACTTGTATTTTTTACAAAAAAATATGAAATCACAATAATATATATACATTTTTTAAATAAACAAACTACTTAACTTCTTTATTAAAAGCCAACTTCAAAAAAAATATAATTAATTACATAAAAAACCAAAAAAATATACAACAGTATTTATTTATTACAAATTAATTTTTATAAGAAAAATATTAATACATTTATAATTTAAAAAAATTAAAACAATAATTATTTCCTTAAATTTTAAATTACAAAAAAAATTTACGGATTGATAATCTGTATAAGTCATACGGATTAGCAATCTATATGCGTTATACAGATTGTTAATCCACATAACGCATACAGATTGGCAATCCATATGCATTATACGGAATTCCCAATCCAAAAAACAATCAGAAAAATAGAGAGGTAGGGAGCACGACCACTTACGACGGACACGGCAGTGAGGTTGTCACTGACGGGGCAATGACAATGGAGGGACAGACAGTGTGGATTCACGGCATGACGACGAACAGTAGCAGCAACGCGATAAAGAGGGAGGCTGAGGGAGCAGGCTTTTTAAATTTTTGTACTGAAAGACATTTTCGCCACTTCAGTAAAATTATTGGGTGCACAAAGAAAAACCTCCTTCACACCATGCTTGAATCAGTACCAACCATGGGCATAGTCCAAAGGTGCAGTAGCCCAAGGCCCATGGCTAAAAGGCATCCAAACAAATTATAGTTGTGTAATGGTTTTTTTTATATTGCTTTACATTATTTTCATAAATGCGTTGAAGATGTTTCTTATTTTATGTTTCTTTTATTTAAATTAAAATGTGCATGTAAATAAAAAAAATATAAAAGATTTAGTTTTTTTCCCTCTAATGTGTTATATTTTTAAATTTGTGTTACATGAATTTTCAAGTAAGTGTAACATATTAACATGTAATGAACCTATTATGATAACTTAGTTAGTATATTAACATGTTTTTTAAACAAGATAAGAAACATAAATAACAACTCAAATTATAAAGAAATTAAAACTAAAAGTTAGTGTATTAGTAAAGAACAAAAATATATGAAGTGATTAAAAAGGAAAAGAGATATAGAAAAAAATATAAAATGACCGAAGATTTTAAAGAAATAAAATTGTATAAAAAAATTATATATTCATATTGTGTGTATTTTTTCTTTTAGATGTGACTTTATATATAAATATTTATGTGCATGTAATTTTTTAAGTGACACAAATTGAATGAAAATTGTGATGCATCTTTTTACTTGTTGAAATTTGTTAAAATCATATAATTATTTCCTTGATATAATTAAACAATATCATTTTTAATAAAATTATGTGTTTATTTTTTATAAAAAAAATATGTTTACATTTTTATACTAGGATCATTGAGGAAAAAAAAGTAGAACTAGGATCATTGATCTCAAGTTCAAGTCTTCTAAACAAAAAAAAAAAAAAAAAACATGATTGGAAGATAATACATCACTAAAGGTTATCAACTAAGTTTCTCAACAAAAATTAATCTTTGATAAAATTGATGAATACTTCACACAAACAACATAGTTATCTCCCAAAATAATATAAGGATCCTTTATCTATTATTTTGTCTAGGACTCATAAAATGTCTAACATTGGCTTGGGAGTTTGAGTTTTGGACTTTTGGGGCATTCACTGTGGACGTGGACAATATGTCCATTTACCAAACTTTACAGGCTAGGACCTGTTGTCCTCTTCATAAGCATGGACGTTACTTCTTGCATGCCCTTTAGTGCTTCCTACACACCTCAATACCTGTGTGTGGACAAAATTGTCCTTAATGACTATCTTAGTGGAGTATTAAAAAAAATACAATTCTGGAACAACCACTCCAGAACACAACTTACACATTTTTGAAAAAGATCTTTCATAGTTGTGTTTATATTCTTTCAGAATATCTATTCCAGAAATGAAGTGTTAAAAAATACAATTCTGAAACAACCACTTTGAAACACAACTTACATATTTTTAGAAAAGATATTCCATAACTGTGTTTATATTCTCCTGGAATACCTATTCTGGAAACGGAGTGTTTAAAAAATACAATTTTGAAACACAACTTACATATTTATAGAAAAGATCTTCCATATTTGTGTTTATATTCTTTCGAAATACTGGTTCCAGAAATGGAGTGTTAAAATTACAATTATGAAACAACCACTTCGGAGCACAACTTACATATTTTAAAAAACAAATCTTCCATAACTGTGTTTATATTCTTCTGGAATACCTACTCCGGAAATGGAGTGTTTAAAAAATACAATTTTGGAACACAACTTACATATTTATAGAAAAGATCTTCCATATTTGTGTTTATATTCTTCCGAAATACTGGTTCTAGAAATGAAGTGTTAAAAAATACAATTCTGGAACACAACTTACATATTTCTGGAAAGGATCTTCCATAATCTGTTTATATTCTTCTGGAGTACCAATTCCAGAAATGGAGTGTTAAAAAAGTATAATTTCAGAACAACCACTTCGAAACATAGCTTACATATTTTTGGAAAAGGTCTTGCATTCCTGTGTTTATATTCTTCTAGAATATCTATTCTGGAAATGGAGTGTTAAAAAAATATAATTCTGGAACACAAATTCATGCGGTGCAACCTTGGTTTGAAAACATCAGTTGTGTGAAGGATGATGATGGAGCTACAAAAAGATTCACGGAGCTACGTCACCGACGTAACCTTGGTTTGAAAACATCAAGAGTGTGACAAATATTGATGGAGCAATTCCGAAAAAAGGTTGAAGAAAGGAAAGCTAAAAATAATAGAAGGATAATTTAGGGATATTCAGAAAATTAGGAAGTACAGGGAGCAGCCATGGGCGTGCAGAAAGTAAGGGCCCAAAAGCAAGCAGCTCTTTTGAGTAGTACTATCTGGGAGTTGCTACGTGCACCCAGCAATATTGCTGGGGCACCCAGCAAACAGTGAATGGGCAATTTTGTCCTTCTGCGAAGGCTATTTCCGGAAGACCACCTTCTTCTTCCGGAAGTTATTTTGTTTGCTTTTTTTAAAATGCTGTATTTTTATAATTATTTGATTTTAATAAATAAATTATGTTATAAAATAAATAATATTATTATACATAAATTATTATTAGTGAACATAATTATGACTAATATTTGTAATTCATTTTTTACACGCATGTAAATGTAAATAATAATTTGTGTGACAATTTAGTATAATTTAAATCATAAAAATTAATTAATTCGTATATTTTATAAAAAAATTAAAATATTTATCATGATAACATTTAATTTGTATTACAAAACTTAATATATAATAAAAAAATAATTATAATTTTATAACAACGTGAAGTAAACATAAATTTCACTTTATAATAATAACTAAAAATAAAATAATATTTAATGTATATGTAATGACGATTTTGCCCTTGGTTGTTTTCTTTAAAGTTACTGCGCTGCTTTTTCGTTTTACACACTTCCATTTCACCTTCAACCCCGTCTTCTTGCTATTGCTATCCTTTTCCGTAAAAAGCTTTTCTGGTGGTCCCGTGAAGTAGTTGTTCCGTAACAAGCGATTTGGTGGTCCCGTGAAGCAGCGGTTCCGTATTTGAAGTTGTTTTAGTCGTTGTTGTTCATATTTCGTCGGAGGTACGCATTTATCGGTTTTTTTTTTGCGTTTTCTGGGTAATTGTTTAGAGAAGATGAACAGTAAAAAGCTATTTTCGAAATAACTTTTAACTACAGCAGGAAGTAGTTCTGGAATGAGAATGTTGAATTTCCGGAAGAACTTCTTCCGAAAGTTAGTATTCTCAATTCCGGAAGACACTTCCGGAACCACTTCTTCCGGAATTGAGCATAGTAACTTCCGAAAGAAGTTCTTCCGGAATGTCAGTTTATTAACAAATTTTTTTAATTCTGTTTTAAAATTTATATATATATATATATGAATATTATCATTTATAATATCTGTATTTTTAATTGTGGATATAATTGGTTTAATTAGGTATAATGATTTTGGTATAATATTAAATGATTTAGGTAACATAATTGTATTTTGTTGTAGTAGAAAAATGTTTTATTAGTTGTTTATTATAGTGTTAAGTTTAGTTTAAGTAAATAATGTAGTTATAAATTTAGAATATATTTGTATTAGTTGTTAATATGTTTGTTAGTTAATATGTAGTCAATTTGTGGATGTGGTTATATGATAATTTGAATATACTTCTGTATGATGCATATGTCCTGTTAATATGTTTGTTAGTTAATATGTAGTAAATTTTTAGATGTGGTTATATGATAATTTGAATGTACTTGTGTATGATGCATATGTCCTTAAGATGGACGAAGATCAATGGACGTATGACTATGCGATGTCACAAGAAGTTCATATGGATTATGATTATGATAATGAAGAAGAATGTGGGATGAATGAACCACATGTCGATTGTTCAAATGCTTTTAATACGTCTCAGGTAATCATAGATAATTTGAGTCATTTGGTTGAATTGATGTTTTGTATAAAAATTAATATGTTGGGGTTGCGTTGTAGGTATTCGGTACTCGAGATGATGTTTTGCAATGGGCTCGAATAGTTGCCCATGAAAATGGATATGTTGTAGTGATTATGAGGTCTGACACAGATACCGGTAGCAGAGGAAGAAGTTCATTTGTCTTAATTGGGTGTGAAAGGAGTGGTACGTACAAGTGTAGGAATAAAGAATTCGTTAGAAAAGACACTGGGAGTAGGAAATGTGGTTGTCCCTTCAGGCTTCGTGGGAAACCAGTGCATGGAGGGGAAGGTTGGATGGTGAAGTTGATCTGTGGGATTCACAATCATGAATTGACCAAGTCCTTAGTTGGACATCCATACGCTGGGCGATTGATTAAGGATGAAAAGAAAATTATTGCTGATATGACAAAGTCGATGGTGAAACCAAAAGACATGTTGCTAACGTTGAAGGAACACAATGTCAACAGTTGCACCACGATAAAGCAAATTTACAATGCAAGAAGTGCATATCGTTCTTCAATAAGAGGAGCTGATACCGAAATGCAACATCTGATAAAGCTTCTCGAACGTGATCAATACATTCATTGACATAGATTGAAGGATGAAGTTGTGGTGCGTGATCTATTTTGGTGTCACCCAGATGCAGTAAAGTTATGCAATGCATGTCATCTAGTGTTTTTTATAGACAGTACCTACAAAACAAATAGGTGCAGACTCCCACTACTTGACTTTGTTGAAGTGACACCAACAGCTATGACATTCTCTGCTGGGTTTGCATATCTGGAGGCTGAGCGTGTTAATAATATTGTATGGGCTTTGGAACGATTTCGAGGCCTATTTTTAAGAAACGATCGCCTCCCTGTTGTTATTGTCACTGATAGAGACCTAGCACTGATGAATGCAGTGAAAACTGTGTTCCTGGAGTGTACAAATTTGTTGTGCAGGTTTCATATCGATAAGAATGTGAAGGCGAAGTGCAAATCTTTAATCGGTGAAAAAAATGTCTGGGACTATGCAATGGATAACTGGGGTACTTTGGTTGATTGTCCGTCCGAACACCAGTTCGCTGAGTCACTTCAGAAGTTTCAAATTGCTTGTTCACCTTGGCTGATGTTCATTGACTATGTTAACGACACATGGATTATCCCCCACAAGGAAAAATTTATTACAACATGGACGAATAAGGTCATGCACCTAGGCAACACAACAACAAACAGGTATTAAGAACTGATTTTATTTGTTAGTAAGAATTATTAATAAATGGTATTTAATTGTTGTATATTTTTCATGTTTGTTGTGTATTTTAAATGTAGGGTTGAATCAGCTCATTGGGCTTTCAAAAGAGTACTACAAAATAGCGTTGGAGACCTATGTAGTGTTTGGGATGCCATGAACAACATCATCACGCTGCAACACGTTGAAATATAAGCATCCTTTGAAACCAATACGCATGTGGTTGGGCATGTATTTAAAAAAACCTTATACAAGAGGCTTCTTGGGATGGTTTCAAGGGATGCTTTAAATCAGATTGCTTCTGAGGTTGACCGTCTACGTTATCTCGGCAACAATCCCTCTTCTTGTGGTTGTGTGATGAGAAGCACGCACGGTCTTCCTTGTGCATGTGAGCTTTCTAGGTATACTGCTGGCAGCATCCCAGTGGAGCCAGTCCATATTTTCTGGAGGAGACTTTGCTTTTCAGACCAAGGGTTATGTGAGACGGAAGTCAACATCAAGGAAGAGATAGAGACCATATCTAAAAGGTTTGATGAACTTGATGTGTCTGGCAAAGTAACTCTGAAGAGTAAACTTCGAGAAATTGCATACCCTGATCATAACTCTATATGCCCTTCTCCGTCAAAGTTCAACACTAAAGGTGCACCGAAGAAACCGATGAAAAGAAGTCAAAGATCCACAAAGCGTGATCCGTCTTACTGGGAGTATGTTGATGCTTTTCATTCTGTTCAAAGCAGCAACTCTCCAGTCAAACATAGTGCATCATGTTCTGAACTGCCTCAGCCAACAAGGATCATCTCGATGTTGGATCAATTTGCGCCATTCATTCAAGGTTTCATTCGTGACGTTGTGGATGCGAAAGCGGACGGTAACTGTGGATATCGGTTCATTGCCGCTTTATTAGGTATGGGGGAAGATTCATGACCGTTAGTGCATAATGAATTGATTAAAGAACTTGGCAAGTAGTCACATGAGTACATGAACCTCTTCGGTGGCATTAAGAGATTTGAACAATTAAAGTTGTCCCTACTTGTTGATGGGTTCTCGAAGGTATGTTTTTAGGTTAATTTTTTTAATAACAAACTTTAAATTACTTACATGTGTATGTTTGGTTGATTCAGGTTAGTGTGGACAAGTGGATGGATATAACGGAGATGGGATATGTGATTGCATCATGGTATAACGTAATCCTTGTATCGTTGTCCCGACAACAAAGCATGACATTTTTTCCTCTTAGAAGTCAACCACCACCTGATTCTTCTGGGCACCACATGATATGTGTCGGTCACGTGTTTGGAAATCATTTTGTTCAGGTACATTGAATATAGTTAGTATAACAATTATGCAATGACTTCGCTGGTTCATTTGACACGGTCACCGCATGATATAATCTTTGTTCATGTACAACAGGTTTATTTGAAAGACCATTGTCTCTTACCGCCTCCAGCGTTGTTATGGTCAAGCAATTGTTATTCTCAGGCAAAGCAGTGGACAACTCCATATATTAGTAGAATGCAGCAATACACAAGCTTGATGTCATTCAAAAGACACTATGTCGACCTAAATGAAGACTAAACATGCATTTTTTATGTAATTGTATTCATTATGCGATATAATTTGTTGTAAGCCATTATTAACCAATTAATATTATTAAGTACTCATTTCGTTAAGCAAAAAAATTGTTGGTCCAACAAAAATCATTTATGCGTGTAGCATACATCATTGTCATAATTGACAACACATAATGACATGCATGCATATTAAAGTTTGAGCACGACAACACATTGACTGACTTGACTACACATTCTGAAGGAAACATAAACACGAAACATGTTCATGCGTGTCTATTTTTTTGTAAACAAAGTGAAGCAATCGCTCGATCACAACCATCTATATATATAGCAGACACGGCTAATAAATCACACATTATCTTGCTTTCATATAGTCTCCCAATTGATACACAAAGTATGACATTTTTAGGAGAAACTAGCAGTCAAACGATTGTCAACTCAAGGTTGGCTTTCATTTTTCCAAATGGATCAATTATTCACAATGATATTGGGGTTTACTTCCAAACTTCAACTCCGGTGCCCATTCGAGTACCAAATAGCTGTGATTTTGCAAGCCTAAAAACCAGAATACACAATACCCTTCAGCTATCTGACAAACAATTTTTGGATGAAATTCACTACCGGAAGCCATTCACCGATACATGTAACCAAATTTGCTTTCAGTGTATGAAATTGATAAATGATGACGATGTCAACACAATGTTAATGTGTAATGATCAACGTTTGTTGGATGCGCGTTCACAGGAAAAAATCCTAAGAAATTTCAAATTCCTTCAACATGTACCATCGATGAACTGAAGAATTTAATAAAGCAAGTTGCACCTAAAGGGATTCCCCCTCTAGGAATTCACGAATCACAAACGGTAAGACGATTGTTTTTCCGCCAACCAGGTCGTTTTGAGTATTCAGATACGCTTATAAAATATGAAATAAATGAGCTGAGGACCAAAGAAGAACTGCTGAAGGTGTTAGTACAATCTAACTACTGCAAAAAATATGGATCAATAGAAATTTTAGCTGTCTTTACTAAATATGTTGTGAAAATCGACGACGAGGTGACTGCGACATCGCTAAACAACTGAATGCAATGTTTATTTTTTTGCTTTTTCGTTGATGTAACCTTTATCTGTTTACAGCGTGTTTAAATCCCATAATAAAGTTCAATATCTTGTTTCAATGGTCCAAAGATAATTTATTTTAATTGTTTGACCTTCAAACCTTACGCATACTTAGAAGGGTCGAATTCCTATTTTTTTTTATTTTCTGGCTCTTTTTTAGGTATTATTTGATGGAACCAAGGAACGGGAATAATTTATTTGGGTTCTCTGATGTCCAAACATGAGAAATAGCGTCCATCCATTGTCTTACGGCACTCGCACACCCACGGAAAAAAACCCAAAACATGGGTACTTGAGCATGAAAAAGGGTCGGATTCCAATTTTTTTGGATTTTCTGGCTCTTTTTTTAGGTGTTATTTGATGGAACCGGGGAACAGGAATAATTTTTTTGGCTTCTTTGACGTCCAAACATGAGAAATAGTGTCCCTCCATTGTCTTACGGCACTCACACACCCACGGAAAAAAAAACCCCAAACATGGGTACTTGAACATGAAAAAGGGTCGGATTCCTATTTTTTTGGATTTTCTGGCTCTTTTTTTAGGTGTTATTTGATGGAACCGGGGAACGCGAATAATTTTTTTGGTTTCTTTGACGTCCAAACATGAGAAATAGAGCCCCTCCATTGTCTTACGGCACTCGCACACCCACGGAAAAAACCCCAAACATGGGTACTTGAACATAAAAAAAGGGTCTCATTCCTATTTTTTTGGATTTTCTGGCTTTTTTTTTAGGTGCAATTTGATGGAACCAGGGAAAGGCAATAATTTTTTTGTGTTCTTTGACGTCCAAACATGAGAAATAGCGCCCCTCCAATGTCTTACGCCACTCGCACACCCACAAAAAAAAAACCCCAAACATTGGTACTTGAAAATAAAAAAAGGGTCTCATTCCTATTTTTTTGGATTTTCTGGCTCTTTTTTTAGGTGTAATTTGATGGAACCAGGGAAAGGCAATAATTTTTTTGTGTTCTTTGACGTCCAAATATGAGAAATAGTGCCCCTCCAATGTCTTACGCCACTCGCACACCCACCAAAAAAAACCCCAAACATGGATACTTAAACATCAAAAAAAGGATCTGATTCCTATTTTTTTGGATTTCCAGCCTCTTTTATAAAAATATTTATTTTTAATATAATTCTTACGAACAAAACTCATGATTTTAGCTTCACTTTTTTAAAAAAAAAATTAAAACACTCCAAAACTTCGCTTAAGGACCACGATCGGAATCAGAATCGATACGTCAGTTAATATCATAAAATAATAAACTGTGCAAAACAAGTCAACTATATTAAACTAAAAAGTGTAACAAATACAAAAATTCATGTCAACTACAAAACAAAAAATAAATACAATAATCAATGCTCTGTGCGCCGTCTCTGTCGAGCCCTGACACTTCCATTAGCACTGGCTCCCCCTCTGGCGATCGTCAGGCAATCCTGCATAATATCTTATAACTCTGTGTCTGCAGTGACCATCCTAAGGTTGAGCACACGCTCCAACCTTTGTGCAATCACCTCATAGCCATCGTAATCATCCTGTGACAGTCATTAAAAACATTTATTATAAAATTTAAAATAAATAACAATTCATCAAACATTAAACGCGCAAAAAATCTTACCACAGGATGTGGAGGGGTTCAAATGCCACTGGAACCTGGGGGCTAGGCGGCTGTATGTACTCCTCAGGGTCTGCTGCTGGTGCATCTCTAGGCTGGTCACCTGCCTGGGTCGGTATCATGAATGGGTGAGATATCCGGAAAAACCACTCCATGTAATCCGCAGATACCTGCCCAGGCACTAGACAAAGCTCACCCACAGCTAGTATGTGGTCCGCAAAGTGCATCCACCTGTCATCTATATCATCATGTGACAACCGAGCACTAACAGGCGGCGGAGGGATGCTCTGAATATAACCAAACTGCCGTACCACCCTCTCCGGTCGAGCTGTGACCACCATAGGACCCCATCTCAACTGACCCTGGAATGATGAAATCAGCTCAAAGGCCCTAACCCCCCAATGCTCAGTGTAAGGCAACCAGGACACATCTATGACGGTCAAAGCATCACAACATGCCCTGTACGGTGCTCCTGTGATTCCCTTCATATGCGCCTTCGACGTCAGCCACCGGGAAGCACGTGGGGACGTCTCCTGGTATGCATCATCTGTGACGCACTGATGAACACTAGGAAAGTGCTCATAGATCCAGCACTACAATAAAATGAGGTTAACATAACATAAAAATATGTTTAAATCATAATCGAACGTAACATATTTAAAAACACAAAATTTACCTGTAGTAGAGTCAGGTACCCCGCAATCTGTCGTGTGGTGGTCCTAGAAGCCTCATCTAACTGGTCATACATATGAACCAGCGCGGCAACTCCCCAAGCATAACCACCACTCTGACCCAGGTCGCGAAAAGCGTCTAGGTGCACCACATGAACATATGTTGCACTCTTATTAGCAAAAAGAGTGCAACCGACCAGGTGCAGCAGATAAGCACGAGCTGCTACAATTCACCACCGAGCCTAACATCTCATCTCATAAATGTCTCGAACCCATCCCAGCCATACGTCTGCTCCACGTGATCGTGTTGTCTCAGCTCTAGCCTCCTCAGCAGACACCTCTAGCAACTCGGTCAACAAAAAGATCGCCTCCTCTGTAGAAAGAGCATGAAAATTGTGCAACGCGCCAGTGATAGGCAAATGGAGGAGTGACGACACATCATCCAATGTGATCGTCAACTCTCCTACCGGAAGGTGGAAGGTGCGGGTCTCACTGTGCCACCTCTCCACAAATGTGGATACAAGTCCAGGATTGCCAGTATCAACTGAACAATCGATCAGTGGACTTAATCCTGTAGCACCTACCAGTCCTTCAATCTCAGGCACTGGCCTCCCAATCAATGTCACCTTCCTCCCATGTGACACCAACTTCAAATCAGGACGTTCCTGATTTGAAGTACAAATTATACAATTATAAAAAAAAAATTAATGACAAACAAATCAACAATGATAAATAATTAACAAATTAAAATACCTGTTCACTCCAAACAGCGTGTGCAACATGATCCGCAAATGATGTCAGCACTGACGGGTCACGTGGCCCACCTGGGAATCCCTCAGCATCATCAGCATCTGACCCCTCAGCACCATCAGCACCCTGTACGTCTGCAGTCATCTCAAGTGCCTCCTCAGCTAGATCAGGGACATCCTCAGTCATGTCAGCAACATCCTCAGCCATATCAGGTGCATCCGCAGTCATCTGATGAACCCGTTGCCTACGGGCTGATGTAGTAGGCCTACGCCTCTCGGGAACATCAACTGCATCATGGTCATCATGTCTATCTCTGCCTATAAGTCCACCTATAGCACGACCTAAACCTCGTGTTCTAGCTATGATCTGCAAATCATGTGGAACACGTATTTTTTTCGGTCAAAATATACGCAACCTTCTTTATAAAAATAAAACAAGTTTATTTATAAACAAATAAGACTAATTTAAATCAAATTATTTCAAAACATACACAACATAATTTTAAAAAAATAAACAACTTCATTTATAAAAAAAAAACACAACTAATGTAAAAATAATTAATTAGTAAACATCCACAAGTTATTTTTAAAAAAAAATAAACAACTTCATTTATAAAAAAAATACAACTAATGTAAAAAAAATTAATTAGTAAACATCCACAGCTTAATTTAAAAAAAATAAAAAAAACTTCATTTATAAAAAAAACACAACTAATGTAAAAAAAAATTAATTAGTAAACATCCACAACTTAATTAAAAAAAAATAAACAACTTCATTTATAAAAAAAACAAAACTAATATAAAAATAATTAATTACTAAAAATCCACAACTTAATTTAAAAAAAAAACTTCATTTATAAAAAAACACAACTAATGTAAAAATAATTAATTAGTAAACATCCACAACTTAATTTAAAAAAAATAAACAACTTCATTTATAAAAAAACAAAACTAATATAAAAATAATTAATTACTAAACATCCACAACTTAATTTAAAAAAAACTTCATTTATAAAAAAACACAACTAATGTAAAAATAATTAATTAGTAAACATCCACAACTTAATTTAAAAAAAATAAACAACTTCATTTATAAAAAAACAACTAATGTAAAAATAATTAATTAGTAAACATCTACAACTTAATTTTAAAAAAAATAAACAACTTCATTTATAAAAAAAAAACACAACTAATATAAAAATAATTAATTAGTAAACATCCACAACTTAATTTTAAAAAAAATAAACAACTTCATTTATATAAAAAAACACAATTAATGTAAAAATAAATAATTAGTAAACATCCACAACTTAATTTTAAAAAAAAAATAAACAACTTCATTTATAAAAAAAACACATTAATGTAAAAATAATTAATTAGTAAACTCTACAAATTAATTTATAAAAAAAATACTTCATTTATAATAAAATAAACAACTTTATTTATAATAAAATAAAAAACTTTATTTATAAACAAAAAAAACACAACTAATTTCAAAATATATAAACATACACAACTAAAATTATATATAAAAATAAAACAAAAATGGGAAAAAAAATTTCAAAACATACACAACTTAATTTATATCATTTATAAAAATAATTAGTATTTAAAAAAATTAGTATTTAAAAAAAATTTCCAAATCACACAACTTTATTTATAAAAATAAACAACTTCATTTATAAAAAAAACATAACTAATTTAAAATTAAATAATTAGTAAAATACTCAACTAAAATCATATAAAAAATAAACAAAACCAATTAACAAAAATAACCAACTTAATTTATACAAATAACCAACTTTATTTATAAATAAAATACACTAATTTAAAAAAAAAACAAAACAATATTTTATAAAAAAAAAACACTTCCGAAAGAAGTGGTTCTTCCGGAAAGTGCTTTCGGAAGCACTGAAAGGTCATCCGGAAAAACCCTTCTTCCGAAAACTTTCCAGAAGAACTACTTCTTCCAGAAAGTTTCCGAAAGAGGTGTTCCAGAAGATTTCCGGAAGACCAGTTCTTCCGGAAGACCTTTCAGTACTTCTGGAAGAACCCTTCTTCCGGAAATCTTCTGGAACACCTTCTTCCGGAAGGCGCCACCATAACCACCCTTTCCTCATTTTTTCCGGCGTCTTCTACCCTAAGGTTCCACTAACCTAAGGTTCCACTAACTTACCCTAAATGCTACAACTATAGTGCATAATAAAAGCAAAGGAAGGTTAGGGACACCTACCTCGAAGGCAAATGGCGTCCAAGCGAAAACAAGCAGCCGGACTCGTAGAGAAGAAGACGCAGGAGGCTCGCGGAAGAGGGAAGAGAAGCAGCAGCAAAGAAGAAGTCAGTGAATGGTTCCGAAAGAGGGAAAAAAAAGTGTTTTTAACTTTTTAAATGAAGGGCAAAATGACCCATTCAATAAATTGTTGGGTGCACCAGCAATATTGCTGGGTGCACCTAGCATATCCCGTACTATCTTGCAACTCCAGCTGGATTGTGAGTGGATAGTCCGCCTATCTTGGGTTAGTATATAATAGCTCATTGCTTAGCTAATTTTGGAGTTCATCAATCCCAACACTTAGTACTTGGGATGCTCCTTGCCCTCAACTAAGCTCTCTCCTTCTCAAGGACTGCTTGGGTTGAGTTGCCTTTTGCATTTTTTCCAAAGTATCAAAAAAAAGTCTACACGCATAACTTTTACTTGTTTTTCTTATCAAAGAAAAAAAAACATTTACTTGTTTTTATTAAATTGACACTCCACCAGATAGCTATAAAATTGTATGAATGTGTTGAAACATCTATTTTATCAACTAACAAATAGACCCACGTGCCTTCAAAATAATCATCATATTGATAGTAAAAAAAAATATCTTGCACAAAAAAATGGAGTTCGATAAGGACCCCGAAATTCACAATAAATTATTTGTTGTTTTATTTTCATTTAACAGAAAATTTATCTCTTGTTTGATACGTTCTAAGAAAAATATCCCATGCTTTATGGTATAGATTTCTATTACCAATACAAGCATTAATAACCTATTTGGATAGAGAATTTTAATTAAGGAAAGTAATTTATCAAAGAATTTAAATTTTGGTAATCTAGAATTCATTGTTTGGATTTTTTTTACGAAGAATTTATATTTTTAGAATTTTAAAACAGAATTTTAAACAACTAAAAATGTGAAATTTCAATTTCCTTCTAAAAGGTGAGAAATTGAAATTTTCTTCTTAATATAAGAATCTTTTAAAACCTCCGCGTATTTTCTTTATAACATTCATCATCTCTTTCACCTAAAAGTTCCCGAAATCCCGTTCTCGAACTCGTGACTCTTCCCTCGCGTCGATGATTCTCTTTTTCAAGAAACACCGTCCAAGCTCGTGGAGCATCGATCGGGTGTAGGCGTAAGGGGACATGTAGAACTATACCTACCAGTCAGGGGAGCAGCCATCGCAATCAATCACGCGACGGAGGTGTTCGCCCGCGCGGAGGGCCTGGGTCATGCCTTGGTCAAACACAATTTCAATTTTAATTTTTTTTGTTCAAACACAATTTTGAAAATAAAAGAATTTCAATTGAAGTATTTGAAATTCTTAGAATTTAAAATTTTTCAGAATTTTAAATTCTCTCATCTAAACACACTCTTAGGAACCAAACTCTATTGCCTTAGAAGACGAATGCCTCAACCACTTGTGCCATAATCATGGGATCTCTCAGTCTCACAATTTGTCTTTATTATTGGAGTCTAGAATATTCCACTTCAACAAGTGATGAGGCCAAAATAATATATATATATATATATATATATAATTCTTACCTTAAATCAAACCTACATTTTAATATGATAATAGAGACTATTCTAATGATTTGTTGTTGAGTCAACCCCTATTGGACTGATATTGGATCACCCGCAAATGTTTTTAATCTTGTAAATCTTAGACTCGAAATGTTCTATCCTTAAATTTATATATGTTAGATTCCTCGGAAATAATAGATCCTTTCATATTCCTCACTTCACTTGTGCTGATCAACATCTCCAAACTACATATCTCAGTATCACAAAATTTATTAGAGAACTAAACAATACAATTGCATTCACCAATTGACTGCAACACATAAATCAAATTTCTAGTTAAACTTGGTATATAATGAACATTAGTCAACTTCAATATATCACTAATCAGAATTGCTCCTCGCTTGTAACATTTGGCTTATTTCCCACTAGAAAGATTATATATATTTTCTATTCCTAATAAAAGGAATTGTAGATCGACTTGTCATTTGTAAATACGGAAGGGAGGAAAAAGAAAAGAAAATGAGCTTAGACACCAATAATATATCATAATTAAATAAAAGCAAGTGGATAGATGTCAACGACTACATGATCCAAATTCATTGTGGTTTGGTTTGAGGGTGTCAACCAGTTGACTAAGCCCTAATTCATCACTGACATCATCAACCACAACATAAATTTGTCGTTTCCAGTTTCCATGAATAGTGGCATTTGGCTGTCGTATGCTCAAAGATAATGGACAACTTTTTTCAGTATATAACAATTTTTTGGCTGCAAAATATTTAGAAATTAGGGTGTGAAACGATGGTTGTCACGGTCCATGTTAGAGCATGGTCTATCAACAAATATTTACGTACAAAGATAGATAACCCCCCAGCAAGAAATCATTGTACTCAAATAAACATATGTGCTTGTAGTTGTCACAAGCTAAAAAGCAAGTAAGGGTCAAGGGACAACGTAGTCCATGAAATATAGGGAAATATATGGGGAATATCTTCTAGTACCATTCGTTGCAGACCTACTGTGCACTTTGTAATTCACTCATGCCCTTAGATACTCAAAATTAAGATAAGAATCAGACCAAGAAAAACTAGCAAGTTGATTAAATAATGTGCTTCTATTATTATAAAAAAAATTTTGAGTTCATTTTTATGGATAAAAAAAATAAGAATATTGAGACAATTTATATTTTATTTTAATAAATCAAATTTGAAACACACATTTAAAACATGAATTATTTAATTTTCATCTACAGTTACAAATGTGTTAATTATGAAAATATGCTAAAAAAATGATACACCAAATCTGGTTCCTTATTTCAACATTTGTCTCCAAGCTTGATTCATTTTAGAAAACTTAATTACTTTAGATCCATTCATATGGTCATAAGTAGCACACAACTTGCATGCATAGAAAAGCAAACTGGGCTTTGGGAAAACGACTTTTTGGATGCGTGTGAAAGAGACCTGTGTATCAGATGCGATGATGCACGAAATTGAACAAATTAAGGTTTAGAAAGAAAGAAAACAAAGCAACTCATACTGACAAAGTGAACACCATCTTAGGGTTATATCTATAACTCGTGTACGTGACAATCAAGGCCCAGCCAACCATATTTCGATTTGTCATTATCAGCATTATGTTTGTGTCGAGAGAAAGAGGAAAAAAAACATTTAAAACATCATTCATTGTTTGATTTTATTAAGTACTTAATTAGTACAAATATGAATGTGTTTTACTGTTAATTTATCATATTATATGTGGGAAGTATGCATCAATCAATTTTATTGATAATTAATTTTTATTAAAAAATTTGATTTACCACTTCTCAATTTTATTTTATTTTCATTCACATTATTCGTATTCAACATTTTATTCTAACAATCCAAACCGAATTTCACTTAGACAAACATAAGGTTGGTAAAAATATGACAATTTGTATAAACTCATTGAATTTAATATAAATTATAAAAATTGAATAAAAAGGTTTTTTTAAGAGGGACTTCAACTTTGGATTTGATTTTAAAAACAATCTAATTTAAAATAAATTAAACTTATATATTTTTATTTCCTCTGTAATTTTATTTTTTAAATTTCAAATTATAAATTTAATTAAGATTAAATTAATTTTTAATTTTATTTTATCTCTCACGTTCTCTTTGTTATAAAATTTGGAGTTTTATACTAAACATATAGAGAATGTATGGAAGAAATAAAATATATACAAAAGGATATTCTTATTAAAGCCATAAAGAAATAAGTATTCTTTTTTTTTAATGTGTGTTCGTAGGCACGTGTTAAAAAATATTTTTTACTAAATAGTATTACTTACTTAAAAAATACTAAATACTTATAATATAATAAAAAAATTGACTCTTAGCAAGTGTCCATAGGCACACATTAAAGATACTAAATAAAATAGAACAAAGCAAATTAGTTAATTGATTATTTAGAACTACCCTTGTTATGTGTGTGGGTCCTCTTTTAGCAGTATATGAAATAAATAATATATTTCAACAATTAATTTACGTTATGAGATATTGGATACTTTAAATCATTTGTATTTAATATTTTATAAATTTCAGGTTGATTTTATATATATATATATATATATATATATATATATATATATATATATATATATATATATATAGCAAAGCAAAATAAGAAAATGAAAATCAAATGTTGATAGAATCCATTCACATATTTGAATTTAAAATTAAATCAAAAGAATGATTAAATTTAGTCAAGTGACCTTTCTAACCAAAAATCTATCGAATCCAATTCATGATAAATAAGAGAAGATTGGAGAAGAGAAAAAGGCATTATAGTTGTCTTCTTTCCGGTACTTTCACGTGGATCCTAAAGATATTTTTTTATTGATGGATTGGAACTTTGTGATTTTCTTTTTTGGGGGGCTTTCAAATGTGGACCTGTTTAGAGAGACAGAGAGATCTCTTAAAGAGATTTGGTTCTATGTATTGATTAGACAACTAACAATATACTAACATGAAGTCATTGAGTTGTTTGCCCAATGGGATTAATAACTTCTAAATTCCAAAACTCACTCATGGCTCTTTAAGGTGGGGTTAGGACTTTTGCTAATCAAAGTTGCCAAAAATGACTTGCGAATATGGTAACAATAATTAGTATTATATATGTGCAAAATCCAAAGTTGTATACCTAATCCAATAGTTTAACTTGGAGATATGATCCACTATAATAATGTAACTTGATACGAAATTCCACTATCAAGGGCATTAGAGGGACTCCACATCAACTTCCTCTTTTAATTGTCGGCCATTTGTCTCTTCTGCCACTATAGGCACATCACATAGGATTTTTCCCCTTATACTTTCTTTTACACCGCCTTCAATATTTTATTTGTGGACCATTTTAATTTATAGTTTCTGCAGCTAGCATTGGTTGCAAAGAGAGCAACGACGTTGGAAGGAAAGCAAATTAAAGAGAGTACTAGATTGTGTTCAAATTTATTTACTACTCCTTTATAATTAGTATTAGAATGCTAGTTCTCATAATAAGTAGCTAGTCAATAGTTCACAAGGATAAAAAAAAATAAACATGGCAGAAATAAAATATTTTAGAATCAATTTCGTGGAAAAACTTGAATGCATGAGTTCATCTTTTATACATATATATATATATATATATATATATATATATATATATATATATATATATATATATATATATATATATATATAAGTAACAATGATTTTGAGCAAGAGGGGAATATATGTATTTCACAACTTAATCACAGGTAATGTTTTTATCTAATTCTCCGTTTAAAATAAAATTATAAAGTTTAATTTTTATACATTATCAATGTAAGAAAAATTATTGTTATGATTTTTAAGATAATTATTATTAAATATCAATAAATCAATTATGTATAACAATTGAGAAAAAAGATTTTATATTAATAATGTAAAATTATTTTAAATTGTCATTCAATCATAAATAATTAAATATGATAAATATATGAACTTTTATAATAATTATATAATTGTGTAAAATTATTTTCAGTGTATCACTACTAGACTCAATAATTTATTATTAGATAACAATATAAAAAAATTATACTATCAATTGGATAAACTATTTACTCTATACGAATTGCTTGTATACTATAAATGAAAAGAACAGTCTCGGCCAAAAGAAAAAGGAGGAATAAGAAGCAGTATTGAAAATCAGAGATGAAAAGGGACAATCTTGCAACAACAGACACGGTGACTTTGTTGATGGACTTTCAAGTACTAACGAAAGTCTGTTTGGTGACTTTGGTATACATGGACAATACTTGGCTTTGTCCCCTATGTGAACGTGAATATGATATCGAGTATTATGATATGATATGATTAAGGTACTTTTAAGGCGCGCGTGATCGTATCACTCGATAATTTTTCTTCTTCTTTGTCCTTGTTGTGTGCACTTGTGCCCCAAGGCCAAGTCCAAATGGTACCTTATGGCTGGTTTCCAATACCTACAATACAAAGCAATGTTCCCACAATGTCTGTCTATACAGAAGGTTTAAGTATAAGGGTGTGATGAAATATCACATAATATAAGAATGGTTTAAGTATAAGGGTGTGATGAAATATCACATAATATAAGAATGAAAAGTTTAAATATCATAATTAATTGGTATAAATCTTTCTAACAAAGTCAAATACAATAACCCATAAATCTCATCAATTTTCCTCATGAAAACGGTTCTAGCTATAACTACTAAATTTACAAAATAATGTAATTAATCTTATTCATAATTTTATAAAATTTAATAAATTTCAATTAATAAAAAGAACTATGCTCAGAAAAGTATATTAATTTGTATTCTCATATATATATACTCTTTTAACAATATGTTTAGAAAAATCGTATTTAAAACAAAAATACAAAGAAGCAAGATGAATTAAGTAACATGATATAATAAAAGAACTAGAGAGAAAAATAGAATAAAAGAGATATGGAAATACTATATAGATGTAGAAACATCATTGTTTGTTGTAATGCTTATTCCACATTCATATATTGGATAATTAATAATCAAAATGAAGTATTTGCCTATTTTTAGACATTATTTGATTTTAAGTAATACATAGTTGATTTTCTTTAAATAAAGTTTCCAATGTTAAGTTTTGTAAAAAAATAAAAATTCATCATTGATAGAATTAATTATCACATTATTCTACAAGTATTTCTAACCCGAATAGGGTTACCTAGTGTGCATGATAGTGTAGACATAAAAAAAATAAAAGCAAAAAACAAGTGTCTCTCTCCAATATATCCTACTTTTATCCATTTAAGGCGTGAAGAATCAACAAATTAAAATTCCTTAACCTACCAAACAAGAAAGTACTCCGCAATGGAAGGACTAAGCATGAAGGAGCCATACTTTTGTGACAGACCAAGTTCAACACGCATCTTCTCTTCTTCTGATCCTCCAGAGGCTCCCCCAAGCCCAAGTACCCCACTTCAGCATTCGCATGAAAAGAAGAAACAGCTATGTGTTGAGGAAGAAGAGGAATTAGAAAAGGAGCCAAAGCAACATGTTAGTGTTACCCTTTTGGATCTGAATATTATCTCAGGTGAAGATGATAATTCATGCACTCCAGAAGGACCAGAACTCAACCTCATCACTTGTTTGGATGTGGGGTCATCATCCAATAATGCTAATTCTTCATCAGAAACAACAACACCTCTTGGTGGTTCTTCTGATCATACTGAGCCTAGAGTGTTCTCTTGCAACTACTGCCACAGAAAGTTCTACAGTTCACAAGCACTAGGTGGCCACCAAAATGCACACAAGAGGGAGAGATCAATTGCAAAGAGAGGGCACAGGTTTGGATCACAGATAATGGCCTTCGGCCTTCCCCTTTTGCACCATAACAACAACATCCGTTTTGCAAGCATGGCTTCTCTACCCCTTTATCATAGCAATAGAGGAACTCTTGGAATTCAGGCACACTCCATGATCCAGAAGCCTTCTTCTTCTCATCTTCATGTGAATGGCTTTGGAGGCTCTTATGCACATCATCATGGTTGGTCAAGACCAATCATTGATCAACAACCCGGAATAGCAAAGCTTGCTGCGCCAGATTTTCATCACAGAACAAAATCAGCATTATCATCATCACAAAGCAGCGTTGGTAGGTTTGAAATGGTTAATAGTAGTAATACCATGTTGAATTCTGCAGCCACTAATAACGAAATCGGTGGATGTGTGGCTATTGGTGGAACTCGTTTGAAGAGTACTACTAATCAAGAAGAAATGAAGCACCTTGATTTGTCCCTAAAGCTCTGAAGTCCGAACCAAATCCGCCGCGACATCATTTTTCGGCTGCAAAGTCAAGGTTTTTGGACTCACCATGTCACGACCACAATTGTGACTGCATCAGTTGTGTCTGTCTGCAATTTCCCACGTTGTCAAGGATCGTGATGAAACTGCAACAGCAACTCTGAACATTATATGGTCTTGGCTTATTTATATATATAGTCTTTGCATCGATGATATGAGTAATTGTAGATTAATTAGTATAGTTAAGATTTTGCCAAACTTATTTTTCCCACAGTGTGAAGTAACATTTGTGTAAATTTGATTATGGGAGGATCAAAAGTTCTTTAATTTTCTTGTAAATGACTTCTGCAGAATCATTCAACTCCAGTTAGGTCGGGTGCTTTATTGAGTTGAAATCTTAAAGTTTGTTGATGAGTCCTTTTCCCCTAGCTATTCTGTCCATAGATTAAGTAAATCTAATGAAGGGTTTTTCTTTTCAAGCTCTTGTCTACCAATCTCAAGACTGAACTAGAATATGTGTCACGGCAATTTCTATTTTAATATATAGTACAATTTGAAATTTAATCTGTAAATAATTGAAAAATAGAATGGATTAATACCCTTTTGAGTGTAAATATACTCCATGTTCCATGCATATGTGTACAAATCTGTTACATATATATTACTATATGTTGTTTTCACAAGGTTCTGATCCAAGAATTAGCATTTCTGATCATTAATTTCTAAAGCACAATCCATAGTTTTACAATTTCATAATGCAGAATTATTCTTTCATAATGCATTTCAAGTGGGTATTACAATATCTTCAAAAAATAATTAAAAAATATAAAAATTCTTTAAGATGGGTTTATTCCTCTTCACGGAGTCGGACAATATAAGATTCCGATCTAATGTACAGTATTTATTAGAAGGGCAACAATGCAATTAAGGACTAATGACAAAGTGAGGTACACATTAATAAATACTTAAATTCTCTCATTACAACAAAGACCTAACTGGTGGGTTTCCGTACTGGATAACATTATGAACATAAAATATCTGCATAAAATAAATCACACGGTTCGTTTGTCCATACATGGAGCAGTAGAATAAGACTTGCTATAATATATTGGTTTTAGCATACGAAGGCATTTTTGTCCTACATGGGGTTCATGTACTAGGTCTCTATCATCAATAGTGGCCTCAAATCTAGGAAAGATTCGTGTGTTTTATATTTTAAAGTATAAATAACATGTCTAGCTAGTGACCCCAACGTAGGAAGGACAAAGGCTTTGGATTTAAATAATAATTAGCAGACGAGGCTGTTAGTCATCAAAACCCTCCCCCTGCGGTCCCATTCGAACAGTTGTGTGCGAAGCAGTTAGTACAAACTTGTTTTCAGGTGCTCATTTCCAAGAGCATTTATTCTACATCCCCTAGGTTGTTTTTAGTGACAATTAATATTTGTTTAGAACAATATTGTTTAAATTAAATAATTAACATTATTATAAATAATGATTTTTAAAATATTTAATATAATTATATATCTAAGATTTTGTTTTAAATACATGAAGAAAAGTTTTGTTGCCAATAGTATTCCTATCTGAATCAAACATAATTGTCTTCAATAAAAAATACTTGTGACTTAAATAAAAAAAAGAAATCAAAATTACTTGTTAAGTTAAAATAACATAAGATACGATGGTGTTGAGGATTTTATTTTAGAATTTAATTTTATGCCATTAATTAAAATTATGGTGAATAAGATTTTAAAGATAATTATCATTAATATTAATAAATTTAACACATATGTACTTAGATGAAAATTTAAAATGTTATATACTAAAACAATGTTGTAAAAATTGGATCAGCCGATCTAATCGAAATCCGATGGGTACATTAGTTTAATTTGTTAAAAGGATCGAAAATGTGTCAGAATTAGTGTGACTCGAGTTGAACCAAGATAGATCTTTGGTTGAACCAATGTGGATCTTTGATTGAACCACATAACACTATTTTTTTACAAAAAAATTATGAACATTTTTATGCTATTTTTTTTGTAAACTTATGGTTATTTTTAAAACAGTGGATATTTGTTTGTGTTTGAAACTTATTTATGGACTTGTATTAACATGAATATTAGATGTTATTTGGGATATTAGGTATTTTACAATGACAATAATTTTAAATTTAGAGTATTGAATGATTAAATTATGTTAATTACTTAGTATATATATATATATATATATATATATCAGATCAAACCAATTCAAATAGAAAGACTCCAATTTGACCAATAATTCATTGACCAAGTATTCCTTTTGTCTCTAATTATAAAAATCTTTTCAAAAATTTGTTTATTCCGTTTTATAAAATTATTTTCTAATTTTTAGATGTATTAATAATTTTTTTCAATGTACTCTTACTTAATTATTTTTTCTCTAAATATTAATGAGAATCAATTGAGCGAATAAAAAAATAAAAAAAGAGTAATTTGTGAATGATAACATAAATAATTGACAAATTTAATTTAATGTGATTGATTAAATTAATTATTTTTCTTAAAAAAACATAAATTAATTAAAAAAAATCTTGTAATTAGAAACAAAAGAAACATCAATATCAATTCGATTACCGATTCTGTTCTTAAAACATTGAGTGCAGATGCATGAACCAGATACTCTTTATTTTATCTGCTTCTGTCCACACACGAAACTAACTTTTGGTGTTTTTAGTTCGATTTACAAGTGCGCATGTTATTACCTTCTTTCATTTTTTTTTAATTTAATGTCTAACCAATTAAATGAAAACACTTGGTTTTGTCATGGATTCGTACTGATGCCTTTTCGTTTGTACCATTTATATTTTTTTTTTGTACTCAACAAGATAATATTGACAAAATATATTACATATTATCAATAAAACAGTTTTATTTTATCAGTTAGTATATAAGATAATTTTGTTAATTTTTATGATTAATAATTATTTAAAAAATTATACTAACGATTATTTTTAATTGGTTGGCTGCATGCCTAAAAAATTTACACTAAGGTGTGTAAATATTAAAATCTATATTATAAGTTTATAGTTAAGAAAATAGGATTACAATTGACTGTATAAAAGTTTTACATCATTATCTATGGTGCGCCACATTTTATCTTAGACTAGATTATTTCTCGCTTAACTCTCTCTCTCCAGTAACCTTTGTCGTCCACCACTATATGCCTCCATCGAAGGCAATATAATTTTAGACGGTGTATCAATCTTATTTTACTTTTGTATTCTTTCAAACATTAGTTTCTCTCCAACCTATCATGGGGTCTTGTTGAATGGTCGACCAATAAATTTTGAAGAAAAAGATCAGAAGAAAGGTACAAGCTTTCCAAGTTTGAAGGAGAAGGTAATTGAAGGGTATTATGGCACAATTCACTACGCAAGGTCGCCTAAAGTTGCTCTTCAATGGGAAGAGTGTGTCTTCTATTTTGGAGCACAAAGACTCTTTTCTCTAAAACTTCACATTAAACTCATAAGCGAAGAATAATCATTGACATTAGGGAGTTTCAGAAATTACCTAGTAAATCGAAGACGAACCGGTTATCAGTGAGTAAACCTAGCTCCTCCAATAGGTATTGCGATAGTGTAGATCTTAGGGTTGTTAGGTGTTGGAGTGCACAAAACATAGTAGTTGCCGACATTCAGTTCCTCTTAGTTTTGCATGACGTTCTTTGAACCACAGAGAATCACTTGCTTCCATGCTTGTAATGCCATGTATGTGCTTCTCAAATGGTTGTTTTCAAAGACAGATACTTTACTCCTCTATCATCAAACTGATCATTTATGTACTAGACAATGCACTGCTTGATCATGTGCATGGGAGGTCCATTGTCTTTGATGATGACCGCGCACGGTGGGCAACGATTAGGGTTGTTGGGAGAGAATAAGGTGAGGAATAATCTAGTGTGAAGGATCTAAAATATATAAAATGATGCACTATATAGGCTATGTGAGACTTGATGAGATCTTAGAATGTGAGTTTAGGCCTAACTCAACTCCAATAGCTAGTTCAAGAGGTGAGAGTTACTCCTCATTTATATTCTAATTTAACTTTATTTTTAATTGATATGGAACTTGGGTTTTCCAAACATGGTGCATTGCAAATTGCTCCTAGCTTTGAATACTTATTTTGAGGAAGAAGATTCTCAGTTTATTTATTTTATGAATTTACTTACTTTTTATATTATTTACCTCTCTTTGTTACATATTATGTTTGGACTCTCATCCATTACCCACGTTCCGGTTAAAATCCATGTCAAATTAAATTACAAAAAAATGTGAAGCTGCTCTCAATAACTTCACCTTTACTCACGTCTACAAGAATGCGGAACCAAACACATTGATTGGTTGATAGTAATTTTCACACACAACTTGTAAGAAAATAAGAACGAAATTAGCTCTTTTAAGAATTTGCAATATCAACATGTTATTACCATTAAATTTAACTTAAATAATATCTTGAATTAAATTTAAGAAATATTATTGTGTTATTATCATTATTATATTTAAAGCAAATTAAATGTTATTTTTACATTAATTTGATTCACTAAAAGTATAATAATATCATTTTAGTTATATATATATATATATATATATATATATATATATATATATATATATATATATATATATATATATATATATATATATTATATTCGATTGAGAACTGGTTATATATCTGATATTAATACTTCCTAAAAATCAGTGTGTCCTTAAATTGACACAAAGCCATTCAACCGGTGGGTTAATAGGTTTCGCTTAATTAAAAAAAAAAAAATTCAAAACAACTATGTTTTGGTTTTAAAAAAATATTATAACTTATGACACTAATTTTTACTTTTTATTATTACCAATTTATATACATTATCTTTTTTTTATTCAATATTATATTAAAATAAAAAAAATATTTTTTATTAAAACCAATTTTTGATCCCAGTTTTACCCTATTGAGTCATTAATTCTTAAACCAATGCCTTTAATAGTTTGATGACCAATCCGATTTTAATAACATTGGTTTATATTAGTTTCTCTTCAAGTTTGACATACACACTCAGTATCTTTTTGTTATAAAAGCTGCGTTCACATTCATGGAGAGGATATTAGTGTTTTATTCACCCCCTTATAAAGGATGGTAAGTATAATGAAGCTAATTCTACAGGAATGTGAATTTAACTTTTCTCGTTTGTAGGTATATGAGGAAGCTCGTTATAAGTCATCCTAATTTTTTTTAAAAATGACTAAACATTATTGTTGATATATGATAATATAATACATATTTTTAAAAAGGAATGAAATATAATAAAATGTTTTCATTATTAGATAAAAATAAAATAAAGAAATAAAAATTCTAAAATGAAAGAAAAATTATAAAAATAATTATTTAAATGGAAACATATAACTTCTATGTCTATTAATCCAATACAATTAATTAAAATTTCACATTTAAATTGACTAATTTAAGCAATAATATTTTAAAAATATATAAAATAATTGATGTAGGATAAGTTATATAGCTTAATAGAAAGTAGGTCTTAAATGTCTCATAAACTTATCTCACTCACAATTTATTATTGTCATTAGTTTAAAGAAAATTTTACACACAATAAAAATCATGGATTCTTTTATTAAATAAATCATTCTTCCACATGTGAACATAGTAGAATCTCACACCATTACGACAATCTTATGAGTTGAATGTTAGCTTATCTAAATCTATATTTATGCATAAAAAAATCAAAATCAAAATTTACAAGTAAAATAAAAACTCAATTTCTCCTTCATTTTCTTTTACTGCCGTGAGCTACTAGCCACACACTCTCCACTCTTCCTTCCATACTTGCTTGAGTAAGAAATACAACGTTCAAGGCTTAATAGATCAAGGACTGTTGTCTTTAATATATTTAAAAGTGGAAATCTTTTCTCTCAATTGTCAAGTGTTCCAAGATCTAGACTCTTACAAGTTATAACCACCACATAGGAAATGGCATTCTTTGTTTGAACAGAACATAAATTATTCTTGTGTGTGTTACTTCCTCGTATGCTAAATATTGATAGTTGTGGGCCTGTGGCACTACAAACAAGCCATTGTTATGAAACCATATAGAAACAAAAGGACTGCTATTAATAAAAGTAGTTCTCTAAAGCACTGCTACAGTACCATCATAGTAAATTACATATAATTTGCAAATGATGCACATTGTTATCTCAAAAAGCATCAGCCTCGGCCTCCAATAAAGACTTGTGTTGATTGTGTTGCATAGGGTTGGCATTTGGGTCTTCAACGTAAGAATCCAAGTGATAAACAACTTGATCCATAATTTTGAGGTAACCATTAGGCACTAATTAATGACTACGTCACTCTTCAATGTGTTTGTTAGCTTTTCTCTTTTCAGTTTGAAGACCCTTTTCTCTTTATGGATTGAAAGACATTTTCTTGAAAAGCATAGAAAATATTTCAGATTATTAATGTATTGACATGTTTGGATAAATTTATCTAGAAACACTTGTAACGAAATAAAATAAGAAAAAAAAAAGTTTCTCCCTAAGATAAAATTAATTTTCCATTAGCTAACTAATTTATAAATGTCCTTACATCTTTTAGAGAAATTATATGAAAAAAATTCTATAAATTAATTAATGTTAGCTAATGAAATATCAATTTTAACTTATAGAAAAACTCATTTTATTTTTACGACAACAGTTCTACGACGGTTGTTTATAACCGATTTAGAAAGTGGCCCTGTGGCATTTTTGTAATTATTATGATTAAAAATATATTTTACGACGCATATTCTAAGACGGGTATTGAAAACCGCTTTAGAATGTTGTATGAATTAAATTTTACACCGGTTTACTGAACAACCGTCATAATTTGAAAATAAAAAAATAAAAAATTATATAAAGATTAGGAGAAATCTGAAGATACTAGTTATGTTTTTGTTTTGGAAAAGATAAAAAGGAGAAATCTGAAGAGACTCTTTTGCTCTCCACTCTCCATCATCTCTGCAATCTCTCGCCGCTTCCTACCCTCACAAACCCTACCCGCCACCATGGACAGTAACAACCTCTTCTCCCATTACTTCTCCGACGACCTCGATTCCTCCCCTACCGTCCCCATCGCCGTGACCACGACCACGACCACCACTGCGATTTCATCGCCCTCAAGCCTCTCTGATGCAATCCTACCCCGCAAGGGCATTGGATAGAAAACTGCAAGTAGATTGGGCCAGATATGCAAGAGAAGGCCCTAGGGTTCTTATGAGCCTCAGGGTAGATTTCGGGCCCATGGGCTAAGTACGAGCCCACTTATCTTTGTAAATATTAGATTAAGGTTTCATTATTTTTGGGCCTTGTATTTAGGGCTCCATAATGTAGGTAGGGTACCCTAGAAATATAGGATTTTTCAGCCCTTGTATTTTAGGGCACCTAGACTAGTTTTTGTATTAGGGGTAGTTTTGCAATTTCACATGCACTAAGTGGATATTTGATGTGTGTGGTTGGAAATAAATTTAATTGAATTGGTAGAAGCCCAATCCAATTAAATTTTAGAGGGGGAGGTGAGCATTTGCTTACTACACCCCATTGCCACATCATATAGTCACACTTTGTGCATGTCCTTCATGTTTTTCATGCCTCATGACACCTAAACACACTTAGTGGAGAATCTTGGAATTGATCTTGGATTAGTGGGCTGAACCATAACTAAAATTCACTAATCATAATTAGTGAAATTTTGGCTACAAAGTTTGGCTCCACAAATTCAATTTCAAATTCAAGTGAAATTTGAATTTCCCTCCAATTTTGTGTGACACTTAGGCTATAAATAGAGGTCATGTGTGTGCATTTTTTTTCAACTTTGATCATTTGAATATTAACTTCAGATTTCAGAGCTCTTTTTGAGCACAAAATTTCGTGCTCTTCTCTCCCCCTCCCTTCATTCATCTCCTTCTTCCTCCAAGCTCTTATCCATGGCCTCCTATGGTGGTGAGCTTCTTCTAGACTTATCTTCTCCTTGAAGTGGCGTCTCCTCTCTCTCTTCCTTCTCCATTCCGCTGCCATTTATCTTCCAAGAAGCAAAGGAATCCATTGATGAAGAAGATCCTAGGCCTACAAGCTCCAATGGAGCTTGCATCACTCTCTACCTCCTCCCATACACCTGGTGGCTCGAAGAAGCTGATCATCGAGGAGAGGTCGTGCTTTATACGGTGTCGTGCAATTCCGATTTTGAAGCCGAGATTTTGCTTCATCTGAGGAAGGAAGAGAACCCACACAACAACAATATTGGGGTTTTTGCGCGTCAGTATGCCTTTTTCCTCACTTCAATGTTGGCACCGCAGAGGTTTCTCTACACTTTCTCACACGTTCTCCCCCTCTATTCCTCTCTCTCCACCTTCAAATCTAGAGCCTTCATTTTCCTTCCCTTAGTCCACTCTTACTACACCCTAACACCCTCGATCTTGCTCTCGCCAATGCCTCACTGGTTTTTATTCAATTGGTTAGTCCCAATGCAAATTCCACTGCTACTCTTTCTTGTATTCTCGGAGTTGTGTTTAACAACTACTGCATTACGATTCGAAATTCTTGTTAACCACTTTAGCTAGTGTAGTACCTCAGGCTGAAAGTCTAAAACAATTTATATTCTATGATTCTGTGCTTCTGCTTATTTTTTTTTTGTTCAAATGTTATCACTTAATTTACTGTGCCTAGAAAATTATTTTAATCCCTGTTTTAGATTTTGAGCTTGATTGTCTAATAGTTTTGGATTTTGGATAGGCCCGTTCGTGCAGCAGCAGCAGGATACCTGCCAGTGCCAGATTTGCAAGTTCCGTTGCCACACAACAATCCTCTTCTGGTTTGGGTGGTTTATTTGGATGGCTCACTGGAGACCGATCCAGTTCTTTACCATCTCTGGATTTCCCGCTTCTGGGCGTTACACTTCCCCCTTCATTGCCTAATTTTGTTGCGCCCGGAAAAACTATTATTACTACACTCCCAAATGGACTCAAAGTGGCCTCTGAAACATCACCAGTATGAATGAATTGTTGCTTATGTTTGCAAAAAGTTTAAAATTTAAATATTATTATAATAACCACATTTTTTTATTGTGTCAGGAACCCTGTTTTCCTTGATTGAGAGGTTAACGAGCAGCTTCTGAAAGTGAAGGCTGAGATTGGTGAAGCTTCCAAAAATCTCCAAGACTTACTTTTGGAAGCAATTCATTCTGCTGGTTTTTCTGGTGCCTTGGCAAATCCTCTTTTAGCTTCAGAATCAGCTCTAAATAGACTAAATGGTACAATTTTGGAGGAGTTTGTTACTGTAAGTCTTCAAGATTAATCTTTATATATTACTTAATTACTTAATACGTGTTCATTTGTCTCTCAAAATTTGAAGATTTTTTATATGTTCTTTACCTTTCTTATAAGACTTGATCTTTTATGAAACATCAGGAGAACTATACAGCACCTCGGATAGTACTTGCAACATCTGGTGTTGAACATGAGGAATTGTTATTTGCTGCAGAACCTCTCTTGTCTGATCTACCCAGTGTTCCACGTCTAGAGGAGCCAAAATCAGTGTATACTGGTGGTGATTATAGATGTCAAAGTGAATCAGGGGTATGCAATAGAAAAATATAGCTTCTGTTCACACATCAGGTTTTTACTTTTTGGGATGAAATTTGTCAAGTCTAACATTCCTTGAATGACCAGAGGACCCATTTTGCTCTAGCAGTTGAACTTCCTGGTGACTGGCATAAGTTGAAGGATGTTATGGTTTTGACTATTCTTGGTTTTGATAATGTCTTACATTTTCTTGCTTTTCTGCACTTGAAATCACCTTTCCTTCTTTTAAGGTGGCTTAAAATATATCAGAGTATGGACTGTATGTCTAGTTGGTTTCTTAAAGTATGTTTACACTTTACAATATGATTCATTAAGTTTGTATTTAATTGTATTTCCTCATTTTACTGTAGATGCTATTGGGAGGTGGTGGATCATTCTCAGCTGGTGGACCTAGTAAAGGGATGTATTCACGACTATGTAGGGTTTATATGCTTACACGATTGACATACATTTAACTATTATGCAGTGTGAATCAATATGACCGAATGAAGCCGATGAGCTTTCTATTTGAATGAATGCAGGAAAGAGCATTGCTCTGTGTATGCCTTTCACTCTTTTTAGTTTTATAATTTTATTTACTGGATAATATTATTCATTCCTAAGGAAAAAGAAATCCACTATTTATTAATACCCTTTTTGTATTTTATCTTTTTGTATCAACATAAACTTCTGTGCTTTGCTTTTTAGGTAGGTAGGGTAAACTTTTGTGCCTCTAGGTAATTATGTTTCACATAAATCTCGTTACCATAATATGAATTCTAGGTAATTATCTTTCACATGGAAATCAATCACTACTACAAAAAGCCTTTTTTAAGACACGTGCTTTACGTCGATTGTACAAGGAACCGCTTTAATAAGTGGTGCGGTGGCATTTTTGAAATTATTGTGTTACAAATGGCATTTTAGGACGCACATTCTAAGGCGGTTATTGAAAACCGCCTTAGAATGTTATGTTTCTTATAATTTACGCCGATTTTTAGTAAAAAACCGTCGTAATTTTCAAAAAAAAAAAAACAAAACCGCGCAACCTCGTCCTAGCTTGTTCACCTCTCTGCTACGAACTCCTTTCTTTGAACCCTAGCCTGTGTTTCTGCTTGTCCTTTATTTGAACCCTAGCGCATGTTTCTTCCCCTTTCTGCTTGGTCCTTTCTTTGACATTCAACATTGAACCTCTGCTCTTCGACATTGTAGCCTTCTTCCATTGAAATGGACGAGGTCGACTTCATCGCTCCAACTTCTCAGGTTGAAGTTTCATGAAGAAAGAGATTTGCTAGTGACTTACAAACTTTGTTAGGTTAAGGTTATTTGAAGCTTGTTTTTGGTTAAGGGGTTCGTGTACTGTTATTATCTAAGTTTGCAGGTTCCATATAATTTCTGTTAATGGTGATGTTTGCTAATCGTGGTTGCAGGGAAGAAGCGTGCATGTCAGCGATGAGTTGTTGGTGAAGAAGCTAATGCGTTTTTGATTGGGCTACAAACGGGTCAGTGGCTTTTTTTTATTGAAGCTCTGGTTCATGTTCATATGATCTTTTATTAATTTTATATTTTGTTCATATGTTAAAGTTTGTTCATATACAACTGAATGTTAGCTTGACATGGTAATTGTTATGATGATAATAAAGTTGCTGGTCTTTAATCCCTTCCAGAAGTTAGTGTAGAAGCCTAATTTTAGTGAAATTTAAATTAAAAAACCTAATGTTGGTCAAAAAACTAATAATACTAAGAACTAATATTTGTCAATTAAAAAAAAAGGACTCATGTTCTTGGTCTGTCTGTTTAAAAAAAAAAGACTCATGTTCTTGGTACTGCTGAACTATATATAAATTATAACTAATAGCAACCAAGATCATTTTATTTTATTCCACATAGTTACTAACTTTCTGCTTGTACTCCATGGCCTGTGCTTCAGCGTGCAAATTTAGCTCTGAAATATGAGCCTTTATTTGTCGAATCTGTCATACAGCCAACAAAAAAGATGAATCTTTATCTGTTACGAGAAACTTCAATCCAAGAGACATGATTAGTAATGTTTCAAAAATCCTACCTCTGCATCCTTTCCTGCTAACTCCCTCTTAAGAACCTGTATGTGATTTAGGGCTTCATTGAGGCTTTTCTCTTTTTCATCCAAAAATCTACAGGAATTGAAATAGAAACAGAAAAATATTTTATATTTATATATTAGCATGGTAGATTTGCATATGCCTACGATAAAGAATCCATATATACACAAAAAAAAAAGGCATATAGTTGGGAATAAATGTCCAAAACCTTCTCATGTCACCATCGAAATTTCTAACATTTTGCATCTGATCTTTTAATGCATGTAGCTCCAACTCTAGATCTTCTCGTTGTAGCCTCTGTCGTTCTGCATCTCCTTTAAGGATGTCAACCTGGACAAAATAATTAAGGAAGTGTTATACCTATGAAGATAGACAAGCGTCTTGTCAAATATCACCATAAAAAAAGACAACTCACTTGGTTTTCTAGTACATTTACTGTACTTTCCAACTCTTCAACTGATCTCGCTAGAAGTTTCACCTCTTCTTCCCTGTCTTCAGCATAAATTTTTCTCGATTCTGCCACCTGTAATTATGTAATAGATATCAGACAGGAACAAGGAAGAAAACAATCATCCAGCTAGTTCACCATTCTTTTCCTTTGGCTTCTTGAATGAAAATAAATGAAATTCTTTTTCAAAGATCAAACTTTTAATGATAGGTTATCAAAATCATAATTGTACTATATATTTTGCTTCCCTTGGCACATGAATCTCTTTATAGAATTCTGATTCCCACAGTTTAACTAAATTGTGTAGATGCCAGAGTTGAGAAATGTGCAAAATTTTGTATCTCTACAAAACTGTACAAAGTTCAAATCCCAAATTGATATGGCTTTCTATGTTACTTGACATTAAAATAAATAAATAAATAAATAAATAAATAAATATATATATATATATATATATATATATATATATATATATATATATATATATATATATATTGACAAGTTAGAATTGTTGAAGTCTTGAAGATACAACTCCTTGTGTCTTATGTTGAAGATACTACATAACAAAGTTCTTCATGTTGAGTCATGGATTATTCAATAATAATGTCATGGAAGGAAAACATGATACATTTTTAATAGATAAAAGCATTACCTTCTGAGCTTCTTGAACAATTGCTTCATTAGCTTTAGCTTGTGCTTCAGCTTTTTCAAGCTTGTTTTTGAGGCAAATTCCTTGACCCTGAAGCTGATCCCTCTCATTAGTGACATCATCCAAATCACTACTCAGATTTTTAAATGAATCATTCATTTGGCTAAAAACACTGTTCATTTCCAGAATTTCATCTTCTAAGCTCTTTGTTATCTTCATTCTTTCTGTTAGCTCATTGTCAGCCAGTTTTCTCGCTGTCAAGGTGCCTTCAATATGAGTTCTAAGTTCTTGATTTTCACTGACTTGCAATGCTAGAGCCTCACGTTCTTTTGAGAGATCCAACTCAAGAGCTCTAATTATGTCTGATTTGTCCTGCAACTGAGCTTCAAGCAATTGACAGTTTGCAGCAACATCAGCAAGTTCACCTGATTTAACAGCTAGCTCCACTTCTAATGCCTCCATTGTAGCCACAATTTTTTCAACTTCATCTTTTTGGTCTTTATTGTTTGATGCAGATTCCTGTAGTAAGCTCAGATCATACAACAGTCCTTTTACTACATCATCCTTTCTGGATAACTCAACCTCCAGTAAGTTCTGCATTCTGGTTAAGTCCGAATCCTTTAGGTTCAACTCATTCTTAAGTCTGCAAGATGAATTTTCCAACATATAGTTTACTTTCTTTAACTCTGTGTTTTGATGTTCGAGAAAATAAACCTGTTGGAAAGAAAATTCAGAAGCCACATCCTTCCCAATGACATCACCAATTACTTTATCATAATCAGCTTCTAGATCAAGAATCCTATCCAGCAGTCTTTTCTTTGCCTTGTTAGCTTCAACAAGTTCACCCTTCAATGCATGATTAGAACAAGTAACATCCTTTAGAAACTCAATATTTTGTTCAAGGACCTTGTTCACTTCACCCATCTCTGTAATCCTTAAGACATTCCGGTTTAATTTTGTTACTAGGTCCTTCCTTTCCACTTTTCCCTGCTGAACTTCTCTTTCTAATAGGGAAACTTCAACTTCCTTATCCATCAAAATTTGTTTTGCTAACTCAGTTTCTACTTGGGAAAAGATTGTTTCTTTCTTCAGTTGCTCAATTAATATGGAGTACTTGACAAAATGCTCCTCCATATTAGCTATATTACATGACATATTTTTCAATTCAGATGCATGGATAAGTGATTCAAAGTCTTTGGCATACCAATCTGCCATAAAAAATTCGACCTCACATTCAATGGCCACTACTTTCTGTTTCAGTAGTTTCTCTTGATCTAAAAGGGATGTCACAATATCTGTATTACTCACATCCAATTCCCTCATCAGTTTAGCAAGTTGGGATCCCATTTCATTCGACCTTTGCAGCATTATCTCCTCCTGAAGTTGTAGGTCTGATATGTTTTTAGCAAAATTATTTAGCTTGATGGTGATTTCTCCAGCTTCAACTTATTTCTTATTAATACGATCAAAATTTTTCTTGATGTCAGCCAGCAGTTTCCCTTTCAAGATTCTGCACATATCAAGCTCTTGCTTTGTCCTATAATTATGTTCCTTCAAATCACTTATGACAGAGTTCGATTCACACAAGCCGTGTGAAAGCAAACCATTTTCTGCATGCATCCCTGTTACTGTTTCCAGTTAAATACCCATGTGACAAAGATGTAGCACAGACATAGCACAATCTTTAAAAACTATCTCAGACCATATCTTCTCAAGCCATGGCTGTATCAATTTAGTGGAATATAAACATTGAGACTTCAAGCACTCTAAATCACAAGCTAAAGACTTGAAATTTTCTGCCATCGTCAATTGGACGTCTTTAATGACATCATCCAACGTAACAATTAGATCCCTTGTTTCTACTAGACTTGATTCAACAAGGTTCTCTATCTCCTGATGCTTCAAATCAACAACAATTTGTAAGCTTTCAATATTGCTGACTAATGTACCCTTCTCATTGAGTAAAGTCCTGTCTTTTAGTCTTTCTATATCTATCTTCATTGACTCATTAGTTTTCACCAATCCATTGATCATAGTATTTGCTTCTCTCATTGTATCTTGTGCTTCTTCAAATTTAGCAAGAATACAAGATGCCTCTTGAGCTTTCTGAGCTTGAATGATCTTTGCCTCTCCAACTTCAAGTTCAAGTGACTGCAAAGAAAAAAGCATTGTCTTAACATTATTCAGTCAACAAGTGTCTATCAGCATGTCTTAACACTATTGTTATAAATGAACCGTGCCTAATTCAACCCCCAAAAGTATTCTAGCCATATTCCTAGAAGCATTGTCTTAACATTATTCAGTCAACAAGTGTCTATCGACATCAATGGGGAATGGGGAAAGTTAATGACAACAAAAAAAAACAAGTAAATGCACAATCAACACTAAGAATGACATAAAGCAAACAAAAATTTCTTATTTTAGAGAATGGAATAGAGGAAAAATGAAAACAGAGGTTCAACGCTGTACCTCTTTCCTTTGGTACCAATGGGAGCTGGCTTCCTTCAGAGGTTTCTCCAGGCCTCTAAGTTTATGACTGAGTACATCAATCTTGACTTTAGATTTCTCCTCAAAGTGATACATAGCTTCTTGCAGGAAAAGTATCTGATTTGTGAGGCACTCTATGCTTTGCCGACTCTTCTTTTCAGACACTGGCATCTCTTTTTTTTCATCATGTAATCTGGCCATCTCATATTGCACTTCTTTTAAGCTTTCAAGAGCACATTCGATTTCTTTTCTCAAAAGCCTAATAGTAGCATCTCTTTCAAGCACATTCTTGCCAACTTTTCTTGATTTCAGGTATTTCATATCATATCCACTTTTGACCAACTGTAAGTCAGTCAGGTCAACTATATGTTCTTCAACAGAAAGCGGATCTAAATCACTGTTTTGATGTGTTTCCAAACTTGTATGCTACAATGTCAAAATAGCAAATACTGAATAAAAACAATTCACAGACCACTGGCATAAATCAAATAAATGTGACATTACCTAAAGTAACCTATCAGAAAGCAGCATTAGCTTACCCTTTGTTCACCAATATCATCATAGTCTGATGTGCATGCATCCAATGAATTTCTATTATCAAGACTTCCTGGATGGTCTGCAAAAGAGGCCATGCATGATCTGATTGAAGAGACACCATCTTGTAATGTCACTAGCTGCTCCCTTGTCTTTGAAATGGCATTCTTTTCAATATCTTCAAGCTTTTGTTCCAAAGCACGAGAATGCTCTTGCTCCTCAGACAACTTCTGCCATAAATCATTACATTTTTCGTGCAACTCTGTTATTTGTCTCTCTGCTTGAACAAATGAAGTGGATTGGTCACTGAGAAGGACATCCTTCTTATTATTAGTTTCTGCTAATTCACTAAGCAGAATATCCTTATGCTTTAGATCATCCAGGTAACCAAGATTCACTTCTGACAATCTATTCACAACTACAAAAGCCACTGTTGAACAATTTGATGCTTTTCTGATATGATCTTCTGCCATTACCAAATGCTCCTTTAATTGTGCCATAGTAGATGTTTTTTCACTCAATTGTGAGGTCAATAGGAGAATTTCTTTTTCATATTCAGCACACTCCTTCTGGTGGGATTCAGTAATGACTAACGCTGCACTTCTTAAGGACTTTAGCATACACTCCATATCACTTCTTTTATTGCTTGCATCTTCCAAACATCTTCTAAGTTCATCAATTAATAATTCATTCTCAGAAATTTTTCTAACTATCATGCCAACTTGTTCAGAAATCCAGATCCTTTTCTGTGGAAATGAATTCCTTATATTCCCAAGTTCTTCAGAGGCATCAACTATTGCCTCACATCCATAAAGAAGAACCTCTTCAATCTCATAGGTTAACAGTTCCCATTCTTCTGCCAGTGATGTGAGTTCTATATCTTTTTGGCCAAGCTCCTCCTTTAAACTTCTATTATCATCAATAGTAGTAAGCATTTTTTTCTGCAACTCCTTCAATTCAGTTTCCAGATGCAGCATACTCTCTTTCATTTCTGTTTCCTTCAAATGACTATCATTTACTTGATGTTGGAGCTGGGCAAGTTCTTCTTGCATACTGATAATTACCTCAACAGTTTCAGCCTCGGCCTGCCGATGGATTTCATCCCTCTCTTCCTCATTGGATATCTGGAATGCATGATCACTTTGGTACGACATGTTCAGTTGCTTCGCTTTTTCAAGAGAATCGTGCATCCTTCTGAGTTTTACCTGTAAGGGGGACTTGTTTTCAAACTCTGGATTATTTGAAAGCAAATTATCTCTGAACTCTTTAGATGCAAGTTGGTTCTTCAAGGTCATGATTTCATGCTCTTGTTTCCCCATAAGCTCCATAAAATGGTTGTTCTTGGTCCTCATCTCTTCTATCTCTTTGATAGATAATATTTGCTGCAATTCTAAGGCTTCAATGACAGATTTTGCCTCTCCAAGCTGGTCCTTTGCATCTTCTAATTGTTTGCTTGTCTGCTCAAGCTTGTCTTTTGCCATCATAAAATCCTGATTTAAGCATGTTTTTTTCTCTTCCAATATGCCACGGAAAGACCTCTCTTCCTTCAGAATTACATTTATTATATCTAATTCCAACTGCAGATTTAAAATATCATTTGTGTGTTGTGATAGATGAGTTTCATGCTTGACCCCCATCCTTGGAACTGCCTGAGCTTCAATAAATGGTTCTTTGGTAGAAACCTGAAAACATTAACGGAAAAAAATAAATATTATTTCGCATGACACAGAACTATCATACATAATAAGGGGTAAAGAAACAATAAATTTGAAGATAAAGACCATAATGTGTATGAAATAAGGTCCATCTCCAAAAGAATTCACATGATTGAGTTCATCATAAGCCTTTCCACACAAACATTCACATGCTCCTCCTCCTATTTATTTGTACAATATAGTAAAGGACAAAATGTACAGATGTTAAACCAGAATAACAAGACTACCTTTGTACTATTTGTGCTGCTTAACATTGAGTGAAGAGAGTCTACTTCCCTGTATAAATATGCAATAAAAACATTAGAATTTTTATAGCCAAAATTTAGAGCTCCAATTTGCTTGCATACAACCAAATGGACTTCAAAAGGAGTACAAAAATAATACCTATTGAGTTTTGCATTCTCCTCTAAGCAATAATTTAAATTGCGCCTGCATTCCTGTAACTCATCAAGGGTGTTTCTTAGCTGCAATCCATGAACAGAAGCAATCACACATCACTATTTTGAGATGGGAAAAAAAAGGTTAAATTATTATGAAGGAATAAAACCTCTAGATCAACAAGGTTATTTTCTTTATTGCAGCACTGAGCTTTCTGCACCAGTAGTAAATGGAAATTGTTAGAAATATATTGGATTTGAACGTAAGCATGAAAGTTGATTACTGCTTCAATTAAGGGGCTATTTAAGCAGTTGATTAAAGATTACTATTCTAACAATGACTGAATTTCATACCATACTTGTACAAATATATCCCTCTGTAAGTCTGGTTTTGAAACACAATTTCAGCATACATTTTGTTTTAATAGGCAAAAGGGAATGAAATGTTCAATGGAATGGAAATCATAAATTGCTTCAAGTAATTATAGACTAACCTGAGGTTGAATATCATGATTTGAATTACCCTGCATGGAGTTTCTTCCATGATATTGAAGCAACTACAGAATGAAGGTAAATCATAGAATCTTAAAAAACAAGGAATCTTAAAGGGAAATTATTTCTGTATTAATTCTAGAAACACAAGTACCTGATCCCTCAAAGAAGACACTTCAGTCAATAAAATCTCTTTCTCCCCTTCTTCATAAAAATCTTGATATCTCTACAAGTAATTGTAAGGAACTGCAAAAAAGAGATAATATTTCATAGTCACTGTCTTGGTAACAAACGATATATCACTTTCTAAGTTGGTCTAGAAGCCTGATATTCTCTACAGCAAACCGAGTGACTTCAGGATTTCAGTCAAGTCTGCTCTGAAGTATTTGAATCTCATCAGAAAGTGTTTTATTCTCTTCCTGCAAAAATGTGTTCATAGGAATCGAACCAGTAAGTTGGGACTCCAATCTATGAATTTTATCTTCGCGAAACCTAAGCATCATTTTGCAACTCCTAGTGTCCTCCTCTCTTTGACGAACCTGAGTGACAGCAAATTTATGGATAAAGAGTGAAGAGAGTTGACATATAAAACTCCAATAGCAAGAAGAGCTCATAAGAGAAATACCAAATGATTTAATTGTTCAATTTCAGCTTCTAGTTGCTTAATAGAAATTTCTGCCATTTGTTCCCTTCTCAAAGCACCCGCTAGAGTTGTCTCCAATGAATGCAACTGAGACACAAATGATTTTGAATATATAAATATTTGAAGGAAAAAAACTATATGGTCACTTCATGGAGATGCTAACAATTATATAAGTTGCTTTTAGGAGACTAGTGGTAGATTATGTTAGTTTAGCCACAAGCATACCAGTGCACAAGAATTCACCATCATGGGATATTGGGAGGGCCAAATTTACATTGCATCGCTATAAGAGAGGTTTTCTTCCACAGCTAAAACTTGGAACAAATCAAAAGGCATTGCATTACCATTCCACTAAGGCTTACCCTCCCATAGAAACTAAAAGCATAATCACAACTTCTTATTTTACTTAGGACAGTGATCTCTTATAAAACAAATGAATAATTACAAAGGAGAAGTCCTTAATTCAATATATCTTGAAGCAACAAGGCATGAAAACAATAGAAACATTGGTTCATCCTTCATACATAAATTGTCATTACACTGGCCTTCATTAACATAGCCAAGCCTACCCATGTATACCTGTTTGTGGGACATTCTGATGCCCTTGGATTCATTATCCGGCATGTTATCTTCATGTTGGTCAACCATGTCAGTTGCATTTTCTAGGCAACAGTCTTCGAGTTCTAGTGATTGTTTTATATCTCTTATCGATGACAAAGAAAATGACAAAGACCTAGAGACATTCTGACGTCGTTTGAGGATAGAAAGCTCTTCCTGGCCCAAAAATTTATCATTTTAGTTAAATTAGCAACTCACATAAAACTTATACTACAAGAAATAACTGATACCACCTTCAAAAGTCGAATTTGATGTTGTAAAGCAATTACATCCCCAGTAGAATCTTTGTTCACCACAGCCTACAAGAACAATATATGGAATGTATAGTGATAGGTTGATGAGATTCATTCCTTTGAAAGAAATTCAGACTAATCATAGAATGACACTCACATTATTTTGAATAAGTTTTGCTCTCTGAGCAAATTTAAGTGTATTCAATGTTTTAGCAGCGCAGCTGCAAAAGTGAAACGGGTAAAGCTCCATCAAGCTTCTATGGTAACCTGAAAAGTTTCGATAAAGGAAATATAGTTCCTGATAAATAAACAAACCAGATAGAAGGGCTGACATTGGCAATGATCATTGTTTTCGAGTTTCCGCCAAGAGAGTCCTGCATTTTATGCCAAATAGTGATGAACAAAAGAACCCTGAGACTAAAGAGTCAAACTAAACCAGCACATAAATCAGCCTGAAGAAGAAAAGTTAGTCTAGAGTCTCTATAAGGGATATGCCTCTGCTTCCCATTTGTCACATCCACTAGTATCATAATAACATGACTGCAAGAATGATTAGAGAATACTAGTTACTCAATGAGAAAACAGAAATAAGACAATTCAAAATCTTAATGTATTAAGCTAAAATGTAAATACCCCAAGGTAGATAATGATTTATTGATGTTAGCTGCTTCTTTTAAACGCTCCCCCTCAGCACCAGAAGTCTTCTGTCTGTTAGATATATGATAATGATAATGATAACTTGGTTCATAGGATACTTTAAGGGTTTCAGCAGTAGACTTCCAATCCTGTACTTCACAATTTAACTTACTTGTATGTTTTGTGTAAGACGTCTAGACTTTTTTTTGTTAATTATGAATGTCATTAGTTTTTAGTAAATTTTTATTATTTTTGAGAATTTATATGTATATATTATACATTATATAAACTATAAAAATTTCAAAATAGCAACTATCCCGCTATATGCAATCTCGTTATTGTGTTTTTTGAGCCAGCGGCTCCACTCTGCTATCAGAGATTTAAAACATTGGTTCTATGTAGTATCATGATTTCCTAATGCTATCATTTTATTTTATTTTGTTTTCCCCTGCTTCAGGGAGCATCTGCAGTTACCAAGAGGACTGTCAGGGCAAAAGACTCATCTTCAACTGCTGTTACTGGTGGATAAGGTTTGGTTGATAAGAGCTAGCAATTTGTATTTAATGTTGCTTTGAGCTTTCAGTATTTGAGGAAGTATATTATTGTGCTATTGCTTCTAATGTTGTCGTGCATTACTTATTATAGGATGAAGTGACCACTAGAGGAATTTGTGTGCTAAATTTTGGTTACTTTTCTTCATACCTCTTGGCCTGGAATAGTTATTTTCCTTCTATAAACTTGCTATGTAGGTGAGAACATATGGAGATATGTTGGGAAGCTAACCGATGCTCAAAGATAACTTTCTAAAAGAGAATTATGTCATGTAATTGCACACTGAGATACTATTCCAATTTTTAATTGGTAAGTTTCTATCAATTTGCTGCAGGCGTATGCTAAGAACCACAATGATACTAAACTGCTGGTGGAAGTAATGAGGCTTCTGAAAAAGAATGATTTACCAGTGCAACCAGGCACAGCAGATATAGTTTTCAGGTATATTAAATTCTAACATTTTCTCATTTTTGTTTTGTAGTGAAGACTAGTCTTTTAAAGTTGAATTTGGATTTTACCTCCAAAAGTAGTAACTAGACATTTAGTAGATATAACTATTCTTAGTTGTTTGGCTGGCATACTCATTTCAAATCCTATTTTGTTGTTAGTTCCACAAAACAGTATATTGATTGTATGGCTATGAAGGCAATTGGTTCCTGTGTTTATGTGTAAGGCTATAAATCTAAAATATTACTGGTTTGTATAAATTTCCTAGATTACAAATGTAGGGATGTATTATTTATGTATCCCAAACCTTTCTTTGAAGCTTAAAGTGAAGCAAATCAGGACAAAAAGAGACTAATAACATTTTGGAATATTGTTATAAGTATGTGACTAAAATTTAATTTATATCTAGTGTAAAAAAATAAAAATAAAAAGTACTGCATACAGCCATCAATATCTCTTCATGTTGTTCTATTTTTTTTTACTCAGAGCTTTTATTAATTGCAATTGTTTTTGTGCTCAGGTTGGATTGGAATAGTTTCCAAGAGATTATGACATGGAATCCAGTAATTGCTTGTCATAATACCATCTTCCTATCTTGTAGGTGTTGTAGTGGGATGTTGATTGGAACGAGTGATTTGGATCCTTATAGAAGGCCCAAATCAAAATGGAGGTGCTTCATGGTACATCTTCAATTTTGCTTTGTTACTAATGTAGTATATTTGAATGAAAATTATATTTAAGGAATATGGGAAAATAAATTAAATCTTTGAAAAAAATTACTTTTAAAAATCTTGAATGTAATTTTGCAATAAGAGTAAAAATGCATATAAAAAATCTTCAATTTACTTACAATTAAAATTACAAATCTTGAATGTAATTCTGGAGTTATTGGTTCACTTATACTAGTAGGTACTTTTTTTATTTTTGTCTTATTGTTATGTGTTGTCTTTTGAAATTTGATTTTCATTACTTGCTTTCTAATAAAATAGGAATGGTACTTTTTTAATTTTCATTACTTTTTTTAACTTCTGATTATGGAATTTTGTTGTTATTTAATCTAAATATCACCCATTTTTCAGCTGCAAACAATTGTAATTGGCCCGTCGATGGAATATCTCACGTAAGCACGCGGCTTATGGGTCCTTATGGTTACGCAGCTTATGGGCCCCTATGGTTACGCGGCTTATGGGCCCCTATGGTTACACAGGTACCATGCAACTTGCTTTCTCTCTTTTCTCAATCAACAATTTTCTCAATTTTTAATTTCAAATCATTATATATACTTCATCGTTAACAATTCAAGTTAGTAATAAAATAAGATTAGTACACAAGATCGATAATCATGAATACATGGGATTTGAGGATCTCTCTAAATATGGGTCATAACACATATTGGAAGATTATTTTAGTGATTATGTGGGGAATTCAGAATTATCCAAAAATCGTATTTAAATGTCAAACCAGACACTGTATTAAAAAACGGTTATTACATAATAACCGTCTTTGAATGTCGAACAAGACATTGCATTCAAAGACGGTTATTACATAATAACCATCTTTGAATGTCGAACCAGATGTAACAATCAAACACGATTATTATGTAATAACCGTATTTGAATGTCGAACCAAATGTAACATTCAAAGATGGTTATAATGTACTAACCGACTTTGAAGTTCGAACCAGACACTGCATTCAAAGACGGTTATTATCTAATAACCGTCTTTGAAAGTCGAATCAGACACTGCATTCAAAGACGGTTATTACATAATAACCCTCTTTGAATGTCAAAGTAGACAGAGCATTCAAAGACGGTTATTACATAATAACTGTCTTGAAATGTAGAACCAGACACTGCATTCAAAGACGGTTATTATGTAATAACCGTCTTTGAATGTCGAATCAGACACTACATTCAAAGACGGTTATTAGATAATAATCGTCTTTGAATGTCAAAGCAGACAGAGCATTCAAAGATGGTTATTACATAATAATCGTCTTGGAATGTAAAACCAGACGCTGCATTCAAAGACGGTTATTAAATAACCGTCTTTGAATTGTTCTAACTTTCAAAGACAGTTATTATAAAAATCGTCGTAAAAAGCAATTGCGTTTCAACGATGTTACAACGACGGTTTACAACCATCGTTAAAAGCACTTAATAACCGTCGTAAAAAGCCATTTTTCTAGTAGTGAATGATAACTTATTTTAAAGTGGACATATATATATATATATATATATATATATATATATATATATATATATATATATATATAATATTTTATCTACTTTAATTACTTAAGCTAGGGAGTAGACACTAGTTAGTTTAGACTAAATTATAATTAAGATTTTTTTATAATATGTGAGCTTGATTATTTTATTTTTTATTTTTATAATTTTGATTTTCTTATTTTAAAAATTTATTATTTTGGTTTGATTTTTAATTTTTCATACTTTTATTTATTTATTTTATTAAATTATTTTCTTATGATATTTTGGTCAAATTTCAACATTTGGTGAGTTCAAGAACCATTACAATTTTGACTTTCATTTTTTTTATTTGCAAATATGGACAATAGTGTGAGTTATGATGCCTACTTCTCACACAACTCTTTTATTCTTTAGGTCACAAAGAAGCAAAGAGTGCCCAATCTGTTGGCAATCACTTGCTTTGAAAGATCCTGTTAGGTATATGTTCACTTGCAACACCTTTTCTCACTCCCTTTCAAATACTTGTTACAAGCTAGCCATTTATGGGTATCATTAGCAATTTTCAATTTTCATCAATTGCTTATTCTTTTGTAGCCAAGAGCTTGTAGCTGCAGTGGAAGATGAGAAATGCATGAGATCAAGAAACATTGCTAATTCTCGTGCCCCCCTTGGAATTATTTTTTTGTAGCCAAGAGCTTGTAGCTGCAATGAAAGCCACGTAATATTATTTAAGGGGAATTATCATAGTTTCATTCAATGATCAGAGGCAAATTATTTGCAGGATGATTCTTGCTCGGATGACTCTGCCAGGTATAAAAAGAATCATAGTTCTCATTCAAAGATTAATAAATTTATCATACATTAAAATTTATAATTAAATGATATTATAAAATTATTTTATTAATAACTTGTATTATAATTACTTTAAAAATACATTTAATATGATTTATAAATAGTTTATAATATAAATTATTTTACATTATGTTCTTAAATGATTAGTACATATTTATAAATAGATTAGTACATTATGTTTTTAAATTAGTTTATAGTATAAATTATTTTACGTTATCAGCAATGTATTCCAATTCCAAATGTATTGAACAAATTAAATTCGAGGATATTAATATTCTAAATACATATTTAGGCATATATGACGTGTACGTATCAGTTTCAGAGGCAAGCATGTGGTATTATATTTTAAACTAATATCTCGTTTTTTAAAATTTAGAATTAAATATAATTTTGGTTTTCTATTTTTTAAAATTCATAATTTTAGTCATCTTATTTTATAATAAAAATATTTAATATTCATATTTTTAGTCATCTTATTAAATTTGAGGATATTAATATTCATATTTTTCCAAGAAGGTTTCTCATTATAGTTTGCTTGCAGATACAATCAGAACAATTGAGGGTTACTCTGATATAATTGTTATGCGGCAACATCCAACTCAGGTATGTCTAAAATAGCCATCAATGCAGGGCTACTCTCATGAGAGAGTTTTATCAACAAAATAGTTATTTTCAGAGAGAATATCTAATTTTCTTTTCAGTTTTTCTTTATATTTTGAGTCATTCAATTTTGTTTTAGTCAACTAGAGATAAACCATTACTACTTTAATTGCTCCATGAAATTAGTTCAAGGAAATATAATTAGTAGCATAGGAGTAAACTTACTCGGTTTACTTGATCTTTTATTTTTTTAGCTTAACTACTGTTGTAGTTAGTTAGTTTAAAGGTCAAAATAGATCTAAGCTAGCCAGTACATATTTTTAGAACAAACCTATAATACTAGAATTAGTTTGTAAAAGTGACTCAAACGAATCAATCAACCATGTAAAGTTAGTAGGATGCAAATAATTAGTTACAAAAATATGAAGGACAAATTAAGTATTATTATTAATTTTTAATTATTGTACAGTTGGGTAACCCTGAAACATCTAATGCTGAGGACTGGATGGGTCTGGTTGATTATGCTTGGAGCCATGCTGTGATATCTGATGAACACTTGAACACTTTAAGGTGACCTTCTAAATTGAGATATTAGGTGTTGATTGGTATTCTCTCTAGTCTCTACAAAAAATTATGATATATAAAAAATCCATAAATAAAGTTATAAAATTCTTATTTTTATCCCATTCTTTCCATTCTAAAAAGTTATAAATATTAGCATTAATCATAGATTAAAATTATGATTTTTATTGTACATGTTGATGTTTTGTATAGTGTTTCAACCATTACTTATTATATACATGCCATGAACCTTAAAAATTGTATAATGGTCCTATGAGTATTATGTAATTAAATGATTTTATAATTGTTTAAATTATGTTTAGTATATAATTAAATCATTTTATAATTGTTAAAACTGTGTGTTGTAATTAAAACAAGAGCTTTTAAAGGATAAAAGAACACGTTGTAGAAAGTCAAACTCAAAATAGTCATTCCAAGACGATTATTGGAACAAACTTACTACGACGGTTCATATTTAACCGATTTAGAATGTTACACTTTCTAAGACGATTATTGAATAACCGTCTTAGATTTTGCATGTTGCGAATGACATTTTAAGACGGTTGTTGACATAATCGTCGCAAAAACTAATACTTACTAAGACATGTGTACAACAAAAACCGCCTTTGAAAAAGGAACATTCTTATATGGTTATTCAATAACCATCTTAGAAAATATCATTATTTACGACAGTTCGACAACCGTCTTTGTAAGCATAGTACCATATTACGACACTACGTTCTAAGACGGTTCAAAATCGTCTTAAAATGTCGTCTAGAGCCGACTTAAAAAAGGCTATTTGCAGTAGTAAAAATGTGTCAGAATTAGTGTGACTTGAGTTGAACCGAGATAGATCTTTGGTTGAACCAATGTGGATCTTTGATTAAACCACATGACACTATTTTTTTACAAAAAATTATGAACTTTTTTGTGCTATTTTTTGTAAACTTATGATTATTTTTAAAACATTGGATATTTGTTTGTGTTTGAAACTTATTTATGGACTTGTATTAACATGAATATTAGTTGTTATTTGGGATATTAGGTATTTTACAATGACAATAATTTTAAATTTAGAGTATTGAATGATTAAATTATGTTAATTACTTAGTTTTATTATTTTATATTATATATATATATATATATATATATATATATATATATATATATATATATATATATATATATATATATATATATATATATCGGATCAAACCAATTCAAACAGAAAGACTCCAATTTGACCAAGTATTCCTTTTGTCTCTAATTATAAAAATCTTTTCAAAAATTTGATTATTCCGTTTTATAAAATTATTTCCTAATTTTTAGATGTATTAATATTTTTTTTCTACATACTCTTACTTAATTATTCTTTCTCTAAATATTAATGAGAATCAAATAGCTAATAAAAAAAAGTAATTTATTAATGATAACATAAATAATTGACAAATTTAATTTAATGTGATTGATTAAATTAATTTTTTCTTAAAAAAACATAAATTAATTAAAAAAAATCTTGTAATTTGAGACAAAAGAAATATCAATATCAATTCGATTACCGATTCTGTTCTTAAAACATTGAGTGCAGATGCATGAACCAGATACTCTTTATTTTATCTGCTCCTGTCCACACACGAAACTAACTTTTGGTGTTTTTAGTTCAATTTACAAGTGCACATGTTATTACATTCTTTCATTTTTTTTAATTTAATGTCTAACCAATTAAATGAAAACACTTGGTTTTGTCATGGATTCATACAGATGCCTTTTCGTTTGTACCATTTATATTTTTTTTTGTTCTCAACAAGATAATATTGACAAAATATATTACATATTATCAATAAAATAGTTTTATTTTATCAGTTAGTATATAAGATAATTTTTTTAATTTTTATGATTAATAATTATTTAAAAAATTATACTAACGATTATTTTTAATTGGTTGACTGCATGCGTAAAAAATTTACACTAAGGGTGTGTAAATATTAAAATCTATATTATAAGTTTATAGTTAAGAAAATAGGATTACAATTGACTGTATAAAAGTTTTACACCATTATCTATGGTGCGCCACATTTTATCTTAGACTAGATTATTTCTCACCTAACTCTCTCTCTCCAGTAACCTTTGTTGTCCACCACTATATGCCTCCATCGAAGGCAATATAATTTTAGACATTGTATCAATTTTATTTTACTTTTGTATTCTTTCAAACATTAGTTTCTCTCCAACCTATCATGGGGTCTTGTTGAATGGTCAACCAATAAATTTTGAAGAACAAGATAAGAAGAAAGGTACAAGCTCTCCAAGTTAAAAGGAGAAGGTAATTGAAGGGTATTATGGCACAATTCACTACACAAGGTCGCCTAAAGTTGCTCTTCAATGGGAAGAGTGTGTCTTCTATTTTGGAGCGCAAAGACTCTTTTCTCTAAAACTTCACATTAAACTCATAAGCGAAGAATAATCACTGACATTAGGGAGTTTCAGAAATTACCTAGTAAATCGAAGACGAACCGGTTATCAGTGAGTAAACCTAGCTCCTCCAATAGGTATTGCGATAGTGTAGATCTTAGGGTTGTTAGGTGCTGGAGTGCAAAAAACATAGTAGTTGCCGACATTCAGTTCCTCTCAGTTTTGCATGACGTTCTTTGAACCACAGAGAATCACTTGCTTCCATGCTTGTAATGCCATGTATGTGCTTCTTCAATGGTTGTTTTCAAAGACAGATACTTTACTCCTCTATCATCAAACTGATCATTTTTGTACTACACAAGGCACTGCTTGATCATGTGCATGGGAGGTCCATTGTCTCTGATGATGACCACACACGGTGGGCAACGACTAGGGTTGTTGGGAGAGAATAAGGTGAGGAATAATCTAGTGTGAAGGATCTAAAATATATAAAATGATGCACTATATAGGCTATGTGAGACTTGATGAGATCTTAGAATGTGAGTTTAGGCCTAACTCAACTCCAATAGCTAGTTCAAGAGGTGAGGATTGCTCCTCATTTATATTCTAATTTAACTTTATTTTTAATTGATATGGAACTTGAGTTTTCCAAACATGATGCATTACAACTTGCTCCTAGCTTTGAGTACTTATTTTGAGGAATAAGATTCTCAGTTTATTTATTTTATGAATTTACTTACTTTTTATATTATTTACCTCTCTTTGTTACATATTATGTTTGGACTCTCATCCATTACCCACGTTCCGGTTAAAATCCATGTCAAATTAAATTACAAAAAAATGTGAAGCTGCTCTCAATAACTTCACCTTTACTCACGTCTACAAGAATGTGGAACCAAACACATTGATTGGTTGATAGTAATTTTCACACACAACTTGTAAGAAAATAAGAACGAAATTAGCTCTTTTAAGAATTTACAATATCAACATGTTATTACCATTAAATTTAACTTAAATAATATCTTGTATTAAATTTAAGAAATATTATTGTGTTATTATCATTATTATATTTAAAGCAAATTAAATGTTATTTTTACATTAATTTGATTCACTAAAAGTATAATAATATCATTTTAGTTATATATATATATATATATATATATATATATATATATATATATATATATATATATATATATATATATTATTCGATTGAGAACTGGTTATATATCTGATATTAATACTTCCTAAAAATCAGTGTGTCCTTAAATTGACACACAGCCATTCAACCGGTGGGTTAATAGGTTTCGCTTAATTAAAAAAAAAATTCAAAACAACTATGTTTTGGTTTTAAAAAAATATTATAACTTATGACACTAATTTTTACTTTTTATTATTACCAATTTATATACATTATCTTTTTTTTATTCAATATTATTATAATATTATATTAAAATATTAAAAAATATTTTTTATTAAAACCAATTTTTGATCCCAGTTTTACCCTATTGAGTCATTAATTCTTAAACCAATGCCTTTATTAGTTTGATGACCAATCCGATTTTAATAACATTGGTTTATATTAATTTCTCTTCAAGTTTGACATGCACACTCAGTATCTTTTTGTTATAGAAGCTGCGTTCGCATTCATGGAGAGGATATTAATGTTTTATTCACTCCCTTATAAAGGATGGTAAGTATAATGAAGCTAATTCTACAGGAATGTGAATTTAACTTTTCTCGTTTGTAGGTATATGAGGAAGCTCGTTATAAGTCATCCTAATTTTTTTTAAAAATGACTAAACATTATTGTTGATATATGATAATATAATACATATTTTTAAAAAGGAATGAAATATAATAAAATGTTTTCATTATTAGATAAAAATAAAATAAAGAAATAAAAATTCTAAAATGAAAGAAAAATTATAAAAATAATTATTTAAATGGAAACATATAACTTCTATGTCTATTAATCCAATACAATTAATTAAAATTTCACATTTAAATTGACTAATTTAAGCAATAATATTTTAAAAAATATAAAATAATTGATGTAGGATAAGTTATATAGCTTAATAGAAAGTAGGTCTTGTATGTCTCATAAACTTATCTCACTCACAATTTATTATTATCATTAGTTTAAAGAAAATTTTACACACGATAAAAATCACGGATTCTTTTATTAAATAAATCGTTCTTCCACATGTGAACATAGTAGAATCTCACACCATTACGACAATCTTATGAGTTGAATGTTAGCTTATCTAAATCTATATTTATGCATAAAAAAATCAAAATCAAAATTTACAAGTAAAATAAAAACTCAATTTCTCCTTCATTTTCTTTTACTGCCGTGAGCTACTAGCCACACACTCTCCACTCTTCCTTCCATACTTGCTTGAGTAAGAAATACAACGTTCAAGGCTTAATAGATCAAGGACTGTTGTCTTTAATATATTTAAAAGTGGAAATCTTTTCTCTCAATTGTCAAGTGTTCCAAGATAGACTCTTACAAGTTATAACCACCACATAGGAAATGGCATTCTTTGTTTGAACAGAACATAAATTATTCTTGTGTGTGTTACTTCCTCGTATGCTAAATATTGATAGTTGTGGGCCTGTGGCACTACAAACAAGCCATTGTTATGAAACCATATAGAAACAAAAGGACTGCTATTAATAAAAGTAGTTCTCTAAAGCACTGCTACAATACCATCATAGTAAATTACATATAATTTGCAAATGATGCACATTATTATCTCAAAAAGCATCAGCCTCGGCCTCCAATAAAGACTTGTGTTGATTGTGTTGCATAGGGTTGACATTTGGGTCTTCAACGTAAGAATCCAAGTGATAAACAACTTGATCCATAATTTTGAGGTAACCATTAGGCACTAATGACTACGTCACTCTTCAATGTGTTTGTTAGCTTTTCTCTTTTCAGTTTGAAGACCCTTTTCTCTTTATGGATTGAAAGACATTTTCTTGAAAAGCATAGAAAATATTTCAGATTATTAATGTATTGACATGTTTGGATAAATTTATCTAGAAACACTTGTAACAAAATAAAATAAGAAAAAAAAAGTTTCTCCCTAAGATAAAATTAATTTTCCATTAGCTAACTAATTTGTAAATGTCCTTACATCTTTTAGAAAAATTATATGAAAAAAAATTCTATAAATTAATTAATGTTAGCTAATGAAATATCAATTTTAACTTATAGAAAAACTCATTTTATTTTTCTTCTTATTTTCTTCTCTGAAAAATTCTTCTAAATAAACTTACCCAAACAAATCCTAAAAGGCTACTATTGTTAGGAAGTCATGGATGGGAGCATTTATTGTTGTACTTCAAAATTGAATCTGTACATGGTTGGTATGACAAATTAACAGTTGAAACTTGCTGATACAGAAGTATTCTGAACACTTTTAAGCATCAATATGCATGCCACGCATTGGTAAGCAGCATGTATCTTATCGTTTTGAGGGGGTACACCATATAACGGCTTGTGAGAAAATATGCTTCCATTTGCAACATAAATATATGTATAATGATCTTTGTCTCCCTCAATTCATGCTCACACATCATAGCCAGGTACAAACCGGTAGTAAAATAAGTGTAAAATCCAAAATTCTGTGAAAATCAACTGGTAGTAAAATAAAACCAATCAAATCATCACTCACTCAAAACCAATAAAAAAAAATCTATTATTTTCTGGATCATTAAAAAGCCTTTTAGTAGAATGTGTGTTGCTAGCACTCTTCTAAACAAAATAGATGTTTGTCCAAGACTTACCAGTGGAGAAAACAACTTTTGCATAGCGTTTAGATTTCAAAGACATTGCTACCTTTCACATAGGAGAAAGTGAGAAAGAAACAACTAGTTTTGGAATCATCATCAATCAAGGTTCTTACTTGGTCAAGGTTTTTCCTCTTGATCAAGTTTCTTACTCTTCTTTCTTCCCTTGAAACTATTGTTTCCACTCAAGTTGTGGAAAGCCATAAAAGCATTTTTAATTTCACTGTTAGTCTGCTACCATAAACACTACAAAATGAGGTCACTGCTTCACCTTTCCTAAAAGTTATTTTTATTCATAAGAATCAAAGACAGTATCAGGGAGTTTACAATAATTCACGCACCCTGCTCAACTAACTGAGTTAGACCCTCCTGACTTCCCTAAATTTTTCCTTATGTAACATTTTGTTGTTTTTCTCATATAATAGAATTTGAAAGTTCAGGTATTTATGTTCTGATAGCACAGAACCATAATGTCATTGAAGAGCACCACCAACATAACAAGCACAGATAAAAAGATGCCAAAAAATTAAAAGCTTAAACAATGGCTAATCTCATCAATTTCAAACCATGGTCAAATGAGTTGCTGTCTTTTCTCACCACCACTCTCCAAAACCACTCTGCTCCAAACCCTTTTGCCTTGTCAAACACCTATCCAAAGCTTTTCAGGTCTTTTAAGTGAAATGGCTACACATTTGAAATTCTGGTTCGTGAGAAGAATCTCAATTTTAGCTAGGAATTTCCTATTTCCATTTAGAAAGGATACAATGAGTGATGAACCTTGACAATTGGTTCTTCAACAGCTTAATTACGAGTTATGGTGAAGCTTGGTTGATCAAATAGTCTGACCATTGGTGTTTTACCATTAGTTGTTACACTCAACATTAGTTAATAGTTAGTCTATATTGCTTAGAAGGGATCCATCCAATATGGCAAGAGGTGTGTACGGTGAAATGCTCTGCATTTTCCAAAATGAAGACATTGGAGTCTCTCTCATACAAAGCACATTGTAAATTTTTCAAACTCTAAAGTAGATGTTCTCGACAGAACATCTTGGGGTATGCTTTCAGGAGATTTCATCATACAAAGCACACATCTCTCATCTATTGCCCTAAAAGCTAAAGAATCACCAGATGATTTTAAAAATGAAGGTGGTGAAATTGATGAACTTTCCATCATAACCAGAAGCTTAAACAAGATGTAAGGCAAAAGGGAAATCACTACACCAGTAATGCATTCAGGTATCGCACTCAAGATAGTGCTTCTGAAAGAAAGTGTTATTGGAAAAATTAAAACACTGGTCTTCTAGACAGAGCTGCTTTAGAAAAGCATTATCCAAGTTTAAGCATTACATATGCTTTCTTTGGAAAGTGCTCTGCTTGAATTGTTGTCATTTAAAAAAAAAAGTTACACAAATAGGCACCAATGCACGACACTTGCTTAAAAAAGCGCTATCTAGTTTCTTTATTAACATAACGTTATGATAGGAAAGTGCTACCTGACCTCTCCTTCAAACAGTGCTTTATATGGAAAATGAAGAGTTATGAAAACACATGTTAAACAATATCCCAACATATCACAGGATTCAGCTTCAAACTATAAATCACACCTAATGATAAATGTTCTCACTGTTTTATGTATAAAAATTTCGACCTAACCTAACACCAATACATCAAGCAATTACATGTCCTACCAAAATGGGATGCTACAAGATGCAGAAAATGCCAAGAATTTAAATAATGTCAAGTGGACACAGCCCAATCTGAAGTTAGCAACCACTTCCATCACAAATCATCCTTCATTCCACAAATTAGCAAACTTAGAAAAAGCATCGCTTATTTTAGGCCTCACACGTGCACAAAGACTGGCACAAAACCTAAAAGATATGTTATAACCAATAACAACACATTATATGCTTGTCAATCACCAAATAAAGCACAATAAAGAATGCAAAACAGATTATGAATACAGAACATAAATGCAAGGGCATAAACAAATAGGTTATCACTCCTGAGGATAGGAGACATTAAGCTTAGGTCTTACCTTACTCATAACAACATGTCAAATGAAAGCTCTTCAATTATGACACTAATTTACAGTGTATTTAGCATCACTAGTACAACCACTTCTAAACCTAAAATACAAATTCACAATTTAATTCTTGTTGCTAAATTTTCTGATAATTTTCTAAATTTTGTCCACTAAAAGCTCCAAAAATATGTACAATCTTAGTTTATTTTACATGATTGTAACAAAGGAAACTGATGCAAACATTACAAATCCAATGAATTCCTACATTAGCAAAACTTGGAAGTGTTTACATCAATTCTTAGTTTCAAGATTTACCTGTCAACTTTTGAAAAGACTTATCATTGTTCATCATTCATTCATCATATAACCTCAAAAGGAAATAGAGCCTCTATTATTTCCTACCCTTGCCTCCTAATGCACAGCATTCTTAAGGTGCATTCCAATCAAATATATTAATTCATACCAAATGCTAATGTCAAAACTTAGTGTTCACATCAATTCCTAGTAGTCAAATGCCAAGCATACCAATCTATCTTTCCATAAAAGACTTGAGACTATCCATCCACCGCAGAAGTTCAATTCTATCCTTGTTCATCATGTATTCATGCAAGAAAATTGCAAGCTCATTATTCACTCCCCTCACATCCAAGTACTCGTAAAACGTCTCCTGAACCTTAGCCTTCAAGTCCCTGAAATCAAAAACCAAAACACAAGAATCACTAGCAAACCAACTTCAAGTAACCAAATAACTTCAAAGCATCTAGGTCTTTCACACAAGTTCTCCTCATTAATTCAAAGTCACATAACAGACAGAGGTTTTAAAATACGGTTCCCAACCGCAACTGTGGCTGCAACATCAAGGCTTATGTGCCTCCACCAAGGTTTTTAAACAACAGTTTGTGACCACGATTTTGGCTACAAAGACAAGGATTTTTTGCTCTCGCCAACCACATCACAACCACAATTGTGGCCACCCCATTTGTCTACAATTTCCCGCAATATTACGGATCACAAAAAAACCACAACTGCAACCACAATTTAATTTAAAGCCTTGGCTTCCACGACCACATTGCAACGTCAACCACGCCCCATTTGTCTGAAATGTCGAGAATCACCACAAAACAATGACCGCAATTTAAAACCTCAGTAACGGACACATGACACACTAAACACAAAAACTTTGGCCAGTGAACCAATAAACAAAATCAAAACAGTTAATGCCATTTTCCAAACCTGAAATCAGGTCCAACGTAAGGCCTAGCCGCCATCCGGCTGCGTCTTAACATGTAAACTTTCTCAACATTCAAACAATCCGGCCACGCCGAGCACACAAACTCCAACTCACTGTCACCTTCTTCCCCTTTTGCTATATCTACAATTAAACTAAGGTGAAGACGCAAATTCACCCCAGAACTATCATCTCCACACGCCGGAACATGCTCACACCCATCAAACATGGTAGCCTCAATTTTAATATCCTCACATTCACCAAATTTCCCTTTAATCGTGACCACTTGCTCCCCACGTAGCTCTTCAACCGTAAACGAATTGAATTTAGTCTCAGGCTGCAAACATTACCAATAAAAATTAAAACTTTAATTCTAATGAAAACATGGATTAGATGTAATAGAATGAAATAAGATTAGTGTTAACCTGGTGTGGAGGAGCGTATTCTTCTTGGTACTCGATTTCGTTTCGGAGAATTCGTATGATGTTGGAATCGAAGGGCGATTTGGTCGCGGGTTCTGGTTTTGGTTCTGCTGCGTAGGTTCTGGCTCCGACACGCGTGGTGGCAGCGTGTGGGCTTAACGGTCTCGAGGTTCGAATGAGCGATGCAGAAGCTCTTTGGAGCGTTCGAATGAGAGAAGAAGTCATTGTGATTCGGATTTCGGAATAGCTGGAAAATTGCGGAAAGGTTTTAAACTTTGAAGCTTCGGCTTCTTCAATTCCTAAGATGAACTAAACGGCGTCAAGGGAACTGTGTAGTGTGAGTAGTCTGCTATACGACGTGCGTTTCGTCTTCTGTTTTTGGCGAAGTATTTCGGTTTTTTTGTTTCGGCCTTTTGGACATTGTTCTGATGTTTTGAAGAGGGAATTGTCACTTTTACCCCTTAATTAGAAAACATACCCCCATTCCTCTTTTATAATCTTTATTACCCAAAACATCCTTTTATGTATATAAAAACGCACGATATCCATGCCTCCACAGGGTGACTTGTTGCTTTCACATATTTTATAGGCGATAAAATAATGTAATACATATTCAATTTACTAAGGTTGTTGATGTTAAAAGAATCATTTTCTAATGGAATCAATATTTATGTGGTGAGTATATAGTTTACAAAAGTTTAAATTATATTATTATGTGGTCAGGATGAACATGACAATAAGATAAAAACTTTTTAGTAAGATTAAATATGATATGAAATTGTATATAAAAAACATGATACCATATAAAATATGAGTAACCATAGAGTTCAAATTTAGTATATTACAAGCAATATCAAAAGACAAATAAAATAAATTATTTTATATATAATAATATAATGTTATATGATAAATTGATGTGATAAAGACATGTAAATGAATCAAAGTATTTTTTAATTTAGAAAATAAAATTAAAACCAAAAAATAAAATAATTAAAACACTAAAAAGTATTTTAATTTAATCTAAATCTATAATTATTTAAAACGGAAAAAAATATATAAATGATAATTATGAATAAGCATGATAATGAGGCGAGCAAGGATGGATATATTCTTCATCCTTTTTTTCATCCCCACTCTCGATCTTACCCTTACTCTCTGTCGGGTAAATTTTGTACTCACCCCATCTTCATTCGAAGTTGAATATATTTGTCATGTTGCTATAATTGTCTACTAATTTTAAATTTAATGTTAATTTTAGATGTCATTAAATTAAATAAGCCATAAAAATACAATGATTCATAACATTATTCAATATACCTAGAATTATGTTTTCCTTGTTGTAATAAAGGGGTGTAAAAACAAGCAAAATAAACATGATTTTATTTTATTCAATATACACATAATGGTGTTTTTCTTACATATGTTTTACACTTGTATATTGCAACAACAAAAAGGTGATTTTATGTATATTCAATAAATAAAATTGCATTTTCGTTGAGACCATTGTTCAGCAATATACACAATATTCATTCCACTCTCACAACCACAACAGCTGCATGATCCATCTTGCACAACAACAATGGCCTCCACCTGCATCAACGACATTGAAATCTCGCCAGAAACCACCAAATAGGGCCAAATAGAAATGAAAAAAATTAAAAGAAAAGGGAACAAAAAGGGAATTAGAGAAATCCCTTTGTTGTTGCAACAACTGTTCATCACCACTAAAGGCAATTTTCGGTGGTGGTGCCACTCCCTATTTTCTTTCTTCATTTTCTTTTCCATCTCTTCCTTGTTTTCCTTTTTTTTTTTTTTGTCAGAGATAGTTTTCGTGACCTTCCTCAACCTTCCTTTCTCCCTCCCTTGACAAACCTCAATCACATGGATTTTCAGGATTTGTTCACTCGGCAAGGGAAAAGAAGGGCGTGTAAGGATTTGGTGAGTGGGCAAAAAACACATTTCATACAATGTGTGTAGTGAGAATAACAAAGAGTGTAGTAAGAATAGAAACACCCTTAAGTTGAGGATCTTTTCACTTCTATCGACATCTGAAAGGTTGGGGTTGTAGACCTCCTCATAGGTGTCAGCGGTGACCTAAAAGTAACGGCTGAAGCGTGAAGGAATGAGAGAAAAGAAATATAAAGGAATATGTATGATAATAGTATGCAACTGAAAGAATTCAAGGGCTATTAAATGTGGTGCATGGTGGATGACCTACCGAGGTAGTCCATGCTAAAATTGGTCGAATACATAATAATAGAAAATACATCCATAAAAGAGTTATATTGTGGTCATCATAAGTCAATCTCACCAATACAAACAAAAGATGAATTCTAACTATCCTCCCAGTCATAGATACAAAATATGAATCCTAACAGAGCATTTCCTAAGCCTAGACTGTCTTCTAGCATATCTATATAGCCCATCGTTGCATAAGTATCCAACTTCCTCGCCAAATGAATCCTCGAAGATGTAGGTCTCCTATTGCTCAAACCGTGTGTGAGTATGAGGGGTATCTAACATTGGTTAGTATCCAGGCGAGCGATCATAATCCTCTGACACAGGTGAGTACTAAGGTTTAGAAGTATCAGCTACTAGTAATGAAGATTGGAATTATGTAGATTTGTTGTCGTCGATCTCCTCTGGGTCCTCTGGGAGTGGTGACATAGGTGGATATAAGAAGTCCTCTGCATGCGTCATCTACATCTATGTCCTTATCTACAGCCGAAATGTCGTGATTTATGTGAACCCACCTAGGAGGTGTTAGACTTGAGAACTAAATAAGTACAAAGAAAACTACGGGCAATATCAAGACTCCTATAGTACCGATGATAGACATTGTACTGTAATCTAACTACGAAGGCCTCCTTATCATGGACCCATAATCTGTGTGGATTGTACGTCACTTGGATGTTCCATATAACTAGGAAATTCATTTTCGTACATCATGAGCATACATACAAAAGAACAACAGGAATGGAATGAGGTGTTTGGTTCCTCGTATCACTTATACAAAGAGTGTAAAGATTTTTTTCTCACTCCAACACACAGAGGTTGATATAATAAGAATATACGAGGAACCTACTGACTCATTCTACGTTATTCTATAATGCCTTTTCTCAATGTATGGATCCATACCTGCATTGATCATTCATCCTTCGGGAACTAATTTGGACTCAATATACCTTTAATTCCATTTGGTAAACGACACTTTTGTAGAGTGTGAAAAATTATCTCTCCTACATCTAAATTCCACTAAGAACCTTCCCTATAAGAGGTGTACCTTCCACCAATCATGGATTGCCGGGTGCATTTGACATTGATAAACGTCACATTTACCGTGTTTTTATATGTAATTTGAGACGTTTATTTGATACTTTAGTATGCTTTCGACTTTACTTTGAATCAAATTCGTTATGCTTTCAGTTTTTGATATATTTTAGTTAGGAATTACAATTTTAGAATTTTTTTAATATGATTTTGTGTTTTTATAGAGGAGCAAGGCAATTTTACAAGGTAACCTCACTCAAGCGAGGTATATGCCGCTCAAGCTAGCTCAAACAGAGGAGAAGATAAAATTTTACAGAAGACATCTCCCTTAAGTGAGAAGTGCACTAGACAGTGTGTCCAAAAACTAAATTAATTCAAAACATAGATAATTATAGAGATATAGTTCGAAGATAAATGAAGAAAATCACTTGAGAGATAATTACAACAATTAAAATAGATTATATTAGTTGAAGAGATAATTTCCTTGTATAGATTATATTATTTTATAAATTAAAGAGATTATTTGTCTCTATTAAACACATCTATGATTCTATAAATAAAGAGGCATGGGCTGCAACAGAAAAAACACCTCTACACACCACCCTTCACTGAAAAATCCTCTTCTTTTCTCTCTTGTATTTCATGAGTGACTAGTTTCTTTCTTAACTAGAAGTGGAAAGGATTGAACCCTATTTTATGTAATTTTCTCACATTAATTTATTGTTTAAGTTCATTATTCGCCTTCTATACTTAATGCTTTGTGAGTCCGCGCACCTCATAGATGATTCCAGGAATTGACGTGCACTTTCGTGAGTGTTGTTGAAACTCGAACTGAATCAGATACTTAATTAAGGTTATCTCGAGGGATAGAATAATCTTGGTTAAACCTCGCTAATTCCTAAACGATAATGTTGATTGCTTGTGTTGGTTTGCCTAGGGATTGGGAATTAAAGCAAATGATTTAGGGTCTATGACATAAGGGATTAGGGATCAAATACATTAGTGAATTGGGGATTGACAATATAACAATGTAGAAGTGTGAGGAATAGCATCAAATAGGAGGATTCTGAGTACAATCTTAGTATTTCAACTTTATTGTTTTCGTCTACAATTATTTTTGTGTCAACATATAACTTCTTATATTTTCTTTTAATTTCTGTTATTAAATTTTCAGCACATTAATCTCTCTAGAAAGATATATCTTTTATTTTTTGTTTTAATTAGTTTTATTTTTAGGTAGTTTAAAATATAAAAACACAAAAATATCTTTATCCGAAGGTTTTAAGTTGAATATTCATCCTTGCACTATTCCCTTGAGAGACGACTGAGCTTTGGTTTAGTATTACAATTGGGATTCGGTTACACTTACCAACATAAATCCTAACGTAATTAAAACATTAGCAGAGATGTACGACCTAACACTAATATATCCAATGAGACTCCCACCCTCGTGCCATCATTCTTTAGACCTTAACAAGACCACACCCTCCAATCCACACATATTATACCATGACTTCCACACACAAATCATATTAACTCTTAAACCTTTACCTTTTGCCCAATTTGGTTATGATACCATTGATGATAGGATTGTTTTGGCGAAAGGATTAAGTGACATTGGCCATGGTGATATTTACTTTTTTTTAGACCACCAGATTAATTTAATGGCCTAGATTTTCTTACTAGTTTTAAAATATATTTTTAATTTTAATACTAATTTAGTTATTTATATTTTTAATACTTTAAAACCATAAAAAAAATACTATTGAGCATGTAGATTAATCAATACAAAATTATTTCACTTTAACTAGTGGTCTCAACGGAGAATTTTACTATTCATAGCAATCCTATAAGTTCTCGTAAGTTTCTGTCAAATGAAAGATATCAATGGTTTGTATATAAAATTGTCAAAAAAATTGTAAAAAAATGTCAGTAGCTTAATATTGTAAAAAAAAATTGACAATTTCACACTCTGTTGAGTCCAAAGACATTTGTGTTTGAAAGACTGATCAAGATCCTTAATTATTTTGATTAGATGCAAACAAACACAAAGAAAATATGGTGCGTGATTTGTGTTTGATATCTGTATAATATCTGCATCTAATGATTTTCAGACAATAAGAAGATAAGATCATGATGTGACACTGCATATGGTATGATATTTTGATACTTCATTTATTATTGTGGGCAAAACATTCTCCTAGGATTTGTTGAATCCTATGAAGAATAAATGAAGTCAAGATCTAATATACCATCAAAAGACAAGCTTTCTTATACAAAACCTGCTTTGACACAAAGATCTAATTGTTTGCTACAATCTCTCATACACGCAAGCCTTAAAGAAAGATCTCTCTGCATTAGGAAAGGACATGCATTAAATGCACCTAACGACCCTTTTTCTATCAAACAAAGATCAAAACAAGATCTACCTGTTATGAGACAATGGATATCTAAAGTTGAATGCTTATATAAACCAAAATTTTTTGAACACCGGTGTAGTTCACCTTCTGTGCATAATTTCTCCTATTGTTCTTCTTCAACCAGACTTTCTGAATATTTTCTTGTAAGATTAGAAAAGCTCCCAAAACACCTTGAACATCCTAAAAGAAAATGACTAAGTGCTTAGATTGTTTAAGTGTCTGTAAGACAATTGTATGTTAATCTCCGAGCCATCTTTCATCCCAAATCTTGTTTGATTTGTTTAGAGCCAGTAGTGGCTTGGTAGAAGAAAGAATATTGGGTGTTGATCAAACATGGGGTAGAGTTTGATGTGTAAGAGCCATGAGTGGTCGTGACATAATACTTGTCACTCGTGAAAAGTTAGTGAAACTTGGTGATTTATAAAAAACTGAAGGTAGTTTCAGTGGTATAGACAAACTAGTATAAATTTGTGTCTACTTTTTTTATCTCTTCCTTTCTGTTTGATTAACTGACATTGGGTTTGAATTGTGTTTCAAAAGTTATAAGATAAACTACATTTTTAAAAATTTGTTTTTCTCATTGTATGAAGTTTTCTTGTGATAAAGATTGTCTTTCTTTCAAAGTTGTCTATACAAACGAAAAACCCTGCCTTTTCTAAAAGAATTGATCTTTTACGATAAATCATAATTCACTCCCCTTCTTGTGATATTTATCTTTACACACTATAAATTTTTGTCACAATAGATAACTATTGAACAATACTCGAGACCATCAATTAAAGTGATAATTTTATATTAGTTAATTTACACACTCAATAATATTTTTCTTATAGTTTTAAAATATAAAAGCTAAATTGTCGCAACCAGGGTTGCAACGAAATGATGAAAATTCAAAGCAACCCGTTTTGAAAAACTAGTAGAGTCACCACCAATATTTTTTATTAAGAAAACATTGGAAAACCCAATTAAAAGAAAAATAGTATTCAAAAAGGAGATTTGGGTCAAGGAGTCGATTATGTGTAGGGAATGTGTAAGCACTCTATGATGTTCGTCCTAAGACGATTACCTATAATTAACTAAGTAATTTATTAATAACTTTTAAAATATTTATCTCACCCTAAAACATAGTTAAGAGTTATTTATAATAGAAAATGAGAATTAATTTATTTCAATATTTACGTATGGTGAAATTTTATGTTTTATTTTATAGGGCTCGACAGGGGCGGTTCCCTAGTCCTACATATCTCTCGGTACAGTGAAGAATCAGAATCCACGTAGTTCTTGATTTTGTGACATGTGCTTTAGTTATTTTATTTTTATTATTTTAAGATTTTTGAACTGTTACGACTCATATGTTTTCCTTCACCAAGTCAACATGATTTCAACATGTTTATTTTAGATAAAAAAAAAAAAAATTGAGACATTAAATTGCTTGGGTGAGCTGGGCTGTCATTTGTGGGAGTAAGGAGAGTGGTGGGTTAGGTGTAAAAAAAAAATTAGTATTTTTAATGAGGCTTTGTTGGGAAAGTGGAGGTGGATCTTTTCCACCATGAGGAGGCTTTGTGGGCTAGAGTGTTAGAATCAAAATATGGGGGTGGAAAGGTTTTTTGAGGGAGAATGATCATTATTGGGTGTCCTAGTGGTGGAAGGTTATAAAGAGTGTGCGTGGGAGTCATAGTGGTGAGGGATGGTTTGACAAAGGTTGAGTGGAAGGTGGGTGTTGGGGGAAAAAACAAGGTTTTGGACCGATGATTGGGTAGACAGACAAAGCTTGACATCTTTGTTCCTTAGGCTTTTTCTCTTGTCGGTTAACAAAGAGGCCATGGTGAGGGATATGAGAAGGTGGAGTCATGAGGGCTGGTTGTGGGAGATCGCTTGGCGTAGAGAGAAGGTTTTGAATGGGAAAACTATCTCATTCAACAACTCTTTCTTTTGCTGAACAGTGTGATCATTCATCACTCTTTGGCTGATTCTTGGGTGTGGGAACCTTGTCCCACGGGGAGATACACATCCAAATCAGCATATTTGCTACTTTCTTGTGACTCTCCCTTGCAGTATTCAACAAATATTTTTGTTGTGTTGTGGAGACTAAAGATTCCACATAAAACATCATTCCTCATTTGGAAGATTTTGAGGAATCGTTTACCGACTAAAGATAATTTGTGCAAGCAAAACATTTTGAATTGAAGTGAGACGTTTTGTCCTTTTTTGTCTTCTTGAGGAGGAATCAACCCAACATTTATTCTCTTCTTGTATGGTGGTTAATTTAATTTGGAAGGAGGTTTATTCATGGAAGTAACTTGACTTTGCTACGGTCCTACCAAATTCTATTGAGGCACTCTTTCGACAAAATAGTGGCATGGGGATATCGAAAATGTAGTCAGATCTTTGGTATGTAATTTGGTGTGCAGTTGTTTTTTCTTCTATGGTCTATGAGTATCTGGTCTCTTTAGAGTTCTCTCCTCTGTTCTCCTTCTTGCTGGGTTTCTTCTTCTATTTATAGAGGCTTGGAAACATTTTTTTATTGTCAATTGTAATCGTTTTAAATTGTCTTCTTATGGTAATGACCGCAACTTCCATTGCTTCCACTTGTGACTAGGAGTCCATGCAGCACAAACAAGCAGTTGAACCAAGGAAGACAGTGCGGCTGAACCAGGGTGTAGGGTGGCGGAGCATGGCTCAGAACAGGGAACCAAGCTTTTCATTTATGTTTTTTTATTTAAGAAACTGTTTTATTGGATTTTGAAGATATTATCAATGTATATTTTTATCTTGATCAATGTAATTTACATTGGACTATTATTTGAAATTGATTGAATTGAACAGAGTTTAGAAATAGATTGTTCCAAAAGAGCTCAATGGCCTAAATGGCTTCAATGGAGTAAAAATCTTTCTTTCTCTCTTTTTATCATCATTTTTATTCGAAGTCTGTTTTGTGCTTGAAATTAAATCAAATCAAGTTCTAAAAGTGAATAGTTAAGATGATCTTGCACAAATTGACTTGGTTAAATTCGAAAAGGAATCAACAAAGCAAATAAAACTAAACACAAGATATATTGGTTTTAATTAAAAACAATGAAACTCAAATTGGATTTGGAATTTGAATCAAATTGATTCAATATAGGGAAAAAGGGCAAGATAGATAAAATTAACGTAACTAATTCGGAACAAATTGAAATATTAATAAAAAGGAAGCAAATAATGAAAGAATTGCTTTATTTGAAATTAACAATATTATTATTTTTTTAAGAAATAAAAGGATAAACAAAATTGGGTGTTCACATAAATTTAATAACTAAACTATTAAAAATATTTTTTAAAATAAGTGGAGAAATCTATACAATTAGATTAATCTAATGAAAGCAGGTTTTTCAAGCTGTTGCAGGTTCACTACAAACATGAAAGCAGAGCTGTTAGCTATCTATCATGGACTGAAAACGGCTTGGAATGAAGGTTTTAGAAAGTTATTTGAGAGTCAGATTCTTCAATGAACCTCAGTCTCATTGGCATCCTTATGCCACCATCCTTAATCGCATGTTCAAAGCTTTCACACACGAATATTGGCAACTCTCATTTAGCCATACTTTTAGAGAAGTTAACCACTGCGCGGACTGGTTGACAAGACAAGGTTCTTCATAAGGGAATCCATGGGTTACTTGGAATGTATATCCACCTAAGATCAGACTGTTGCCTTTGGCTGATTCTCATGGTGTTTCCTTTGTTAGGAGTTAGTGTTGTCCTTTATTTTTCTGACTAATAAAAGAAAAAGATTAATATAAGGATTCAAAACAAGAAAAAGTCACTGAATCCAAAATCAGTTAATGTGTTTTGGTGCTTATAATGTCAATGGAGTTGATATATATATATGTGAAAACAGTGATAAATTTTTGTAGGAATCGTAAGCATACATAACATTAATATTCTCTTTTTAATATAATTTATTTTATATTCAAGAATTAAATCAGGATTTAAACCATGACCTACTTAATTAAAGAGTACAAGTTGTTACCCGTACTTGTTATCAACTGTTTTTAGTTCGGTAAAGTTAGTATATTACCCTCCTAGGCTCCTACCAATTTTTATTCCTTATATAACACAGTAAAATATAATATTTGCTCATTAATTTTGTAACAATATTCTTGGCTTAATTATATAATTATCCCTTAATTATAATTAAAAGTTCAATGTTCCTTAATTATTAAAAAGTTTAATAAGGTAATTTAATTATTTAAAAAAGTTCAATTGAATCTCTTAATTGCTAAAAAAATCCTTTAATTATTTTTATAAAGTTCAATTAGGTCTCTAAATTATCAAAAAGTTTAATTAAGATCTTTTATTGGGTCTCTAATTATTAAAAAGTTCAATCAAAATTTATATATTTTATTATACAAAAGGATATGATCGTAGTATTTTAAATAATTTAAATAATTGAGGGATCTAATTGAAATATTTTAAATAATTGAAGGGCTTAGGTGGATTTTATAATAATTGAGAAATCCAATTAAAATTTTAATTATAATTAAAGTACTAAGTTAATCGAATATTCTTTCATATAATTTGATTAAAGGAAAAATCTTAAATTGTACGTTGTAGTTTTTTTTTTCAACTTGCAGGCGTTTTTTTTTTTTTTTTGGTTGAACAGTTGTAGGCAAAAGTAACTTGCTTATGCATATATTGAGAACATGCATAATCATTGTTCTTTGGTTTTCTAAAAAATATAATAATTTTAAATATTTTTTATTGACTTCCCTTTTATAAAATAAAAATAATGAATATTTTACTTTTATAATATTATATTTATAATTTAATAATTTTATAAATAGTATGGGAAGCAATAAAATATATATTATGAAAAGACACAATATAAATCAAAATATAATATCTAATCACTAATCACGGAGTTAGCTGGAGTTTCATATTATGTTGACACGGAGAATCTAAGACTAAGAGCGGGAAATTTACTATAGAGGGTCCCCTTTACAAACTATTTACGTAAAGGGATCCTTTTTCTAAGTATTTACGAAGGGGGTCTCTTCTTACGTTGATGCCGTCAGCAGGATTGGCGAGATAGGTGTGCCGCCATTATCAATGGCGAGAAGCTTCGTGATGTGGCTACATGGTACATGTGCCGCCAGCACAACTGGCGAGATGCATGGTGACGTGGGTGTGTCGCCAGCACCACTGGCGAGAAGCCTCCCCCACGTATGCATGAAACTCGCCAGTGCATCTTGCGAGAACCATTGACAAGCAGTGCCGCCATTGCTTCCTGCGAGACAGCTTAGGGCATTGTTCGTAAGCCATTTGCATGTAGCTAGGGCTGAATCATGCATGCAGCTAGGGCTGAATCATGCAGAATAGAGTTGAACCATTTGCAGGCTAGTTGTGCAGTTGTGTAAGGGTCACATGCATTGCAGCTGTGCAAGGTTCACATGGATACAGTGGCCAGAAGACTTTGGAGAAAATTGGCTTCACGGGCATGCTTTAATAATGGCTTGTGTAGTTTTTGTTTAAATAGGAGGATGGTATAACTTCAAATTCCACATTCTAAAGCCAGAAAGAAAGCCAGAAAAACAGGTTTGAAGAGAGAAAGAAAGGCATAAGCAAGAGAAAGAAAACGAGAAAAAAATAGTTTGAAGAGAGAAAGAAAGGCAGAAATTCTTTCAAGTTTGTTAAATTCTTTCAAATTTATTTTTGTTTGAAGTTTATTCATTCCATGTTCAAAGTTTTATTTATTTATTGAAAGTAATAATTTTTTGTATTCATTTTAAGGAACAAATTTTTCTTCAGTAAAATTTTTAGAAGCATTATTTCATTCGGTTTGAAGTTAAATTTGTTAATAATTTTTATCATTTACAAATTGTTTATTTTGAAGTAATAAATTTTGTGGTTAGAATCAATTTTGAAGCTGAAATTTAAGTGTAGTAAATTTTTGAATTAGATTTTGTAGTTGGAAATTATTACCAGTAATTATTTGAATTAGGTTTTTGTGTCTGAAATTTTTTTAAGTGTAACTCTTCCATTTATAAGCCTTTGTTGAAGGTATTTTAGCCTTAAGAATATTTATATGTGATACTTGCAGATTTTGAAGTTGAGGAATTTTTCATAAATTATTTAATTAGAGTAATAATTTTTTTTAGAATAAAGTATGAATGTCTAGTTTAATTTTAATAGAGCAAGCAAATAAATAATTTTTATTTTTATGATTGACAAAAGTATTAGTTGAAGTAATAATTTTTCTTGTTAGACTAAAAATTGAAGGTAAAGTTTAAGTGTAGTAATTTTGGAATTAGAATTTTTATTTTTAAATTATTATGAGTAATAATTTGTAAGCGTCTTTGTTCATGATTTTTGTGGCTTAGAAATTTGACGTGTGATCCTTCGGGTTATAAGCTTTTGTTAATGCTATTTCTGACTTAAAAATATTTAGAGGTGAGTCTTCCAGTTTTGTAAATTAAGAATTTTTTTTAGAATTATTTAATTGGACTAATAATTTTTTTGTTACAATGAAGTATCGATGTCTAGTTTAAGTTTAATAGAGCAAGCAAATAGATTTTTTTATTTTTATGATTCACAAAATATTTAATTGAAGTAATAATTGTTTTTTGAGAAAAAATTAATACGTGAAGTTTAAGTGTATAAATTTTTGTAATTAGGTTTTTTACTTTGAAGTTATTTTAATTATGTTTAATTATTTACAAGTGTTACAAATATTTACCTGATTCCGAGCACCACCGCGCACCACGCGACACTTCCGAGTACACAAATGAGAGGCAACAATGATATAACGATTGTTGTGTAAGGCTCCCAAACAAGCTGCATATAACAACATAGTTGTCAACATTTTAGTAAAATAACATATCATTTTTTATTTTACAAATACAATACCATGTTCTTACCTCATCACGTTTCATAATATCTAACTTGCGACGAAAAAATCTCATATGATCATTGCTGATATGTTGGTTTCCACGTCGCAGCCACCTACAAAGATTAAAATTTAATATACCCTAAAATCATTTATTCTATTGAAATGAAAGACGCTTTTAAAAATGACTAACCTGTGCCCCAGTGGTCTACTTGGGAAGGAGTCCTCTTTGGAGCCAAGGTTGGACATCGTTCCCATGCCCACATTTGTAGTAAGATGCACATACCTCCGATTGATTTAGTTTTATAATCGGTGGCACTGCACATCTCTCTGTATAGAAAAGCAAGTACAGCAGGTCCCCATGCATATGTGTCGCAGTCTTGAAAGTCACGTAAAAATTGAAGGTGCCTTAGCGAAACTTTGTTACTGTTTTTGTCAACGAACAAGACACTTCCAATGAATCTCAGTATCCATGCACGGGCAAACCTTCGTACTTGTTCTTCGACGTCATCGTTATTTATTTGTGCAAAATGGTGAGCCAGCCAACTTAATTTAACCACACTACCTTTAATTTCACCTTCTTGTGGTCTGACTCCCAATAATTTCTCACATAAATCAGCCCAATCAAGATTTGTTGGACCGATTAATGGTAAACCATCCACACGTATACCTAACAATACACAGACGTCTTGGAGAGTAATAGTACACTCTTCGCATCTCATGTGAAACGTATGTGTTTCCGGCCTCCATCTTTCTATCAGAGCACTAATTAATGAGACATTTATTTTTAAGTATCCCATCTTCATAATCGAGTAAAAACCAGATTGTCGAAGAAAATGAAAAATTTGCTCTGGAATTTCTTCTTCCCCTTGATATGTGGGGACAGCTCGTCTGATATGTAATTTCCGATTTTCTTCCCCATTTCAAACATGTTCTGAAACATGCTTAGGTTGCATCCGTAATACATCACCATCGATGGAGGCAGACTTAATTTTAATATGTGATGGACATGACGATGAAGATTCCATTACTACTGCAAAATAAAATATAATACAATAAATTTACAAATCAATTTATACATTATTTGTAGATAATATAAATTAAACTACGCACATTTATAAAAACGTTATTAAATATATATTATACAAATTTAAATAAATAAATAAATATTATTATTTCATAACAAAATATATTATATAAATAATAAAATTTAAATATATTCTACAAATAATAAAATTTAAATATATTCTACAAATAATTTCAAATACATACACACACAAATTTAAATAATTAACATAATATATTCTACAATTAACAAATAAATAATTAAATAAAATATGGACTAACAAATAAATTAAAATACAAACAAATATTAAAATGCCAAAAATTATTTAAACAATATATATATACAAAAATAATAATAATGTACAATATATCATATATTTAATAACGTAAATTTCCTAAAACAAAGAATATTAACCTACAAACTAAAAATAAAACCTACCATGTACTAACGTAAATTACCCTATCATATATATATATATATATATACACACACGTGTGCCTAACTAAAGCTAATATGTCTAACTAAAATATCACACATATATAACATATAATATATCATAATATATATTTAATAACGTAAATTTCATAAAACAAAAAATATTAACCTACAAACTAAAAATAAAACCTACCATATACTAACATAAACTACCCTATCATATATATATATATATATATATATATATATATATATATATATATATATATATATATATATTAAAAAAATTCAAACCAAAAATAACTAAATCAAATAATATAACTTATCAACTCATTTATTTAAAACTCAAAATTGTTTAGCCAAATATTATTACAAAAGCTCAAAATTATTTAGCCTAATATTACAAAAGTTCAAAATTTACGTGTGCCTAGATTTTAGATATATATACCTAAAGCTAATATTAACTTGTGTCTAATATTACAAAAACTAATATTACATGTGCCTAATTAAAGCTAATATGTTTAACTAAAATATCATACATATACAACACATATAATATCTCAGAATATATACAATAATCAAATAATATTTTCATACCAACTAACCAAATAATATTTTCATGCTAATTAACCTAACCTTCGAATACATATTAATACATAAAAATTAACAATAGAATACATATTAAAACTAACTAACCTAATCTTAAAATACCTATTAATACTAACTAACTTAATTTTTTTATAATATTAAGAACATAATACATAAATATTATTTAATTAAAAAATACTTACCAGTAATTATGAAGGAGAAAGAGCACACAAAAATTGGAGAAGAAAGCAAAGGATAGCATTGGAGGAGAAGCTCAAGAATTTCGGGGAGGAGAAGCTTTGTAAGTTTGAAATGTAAGTTCAAGTTGTTGATGAAGATTTTTTTTATAGGAAAAAATGTTCAACGTTCAACAGCTAACGTTCAAAAAAGCAACGTTTAAAAACACTGCATGCAAGCCCTAGCCTGGAACCTACTCCCTGCATCCCTGCAACACTGCACTCCTGCACCCCTGCAATTGGGCACAAGCTGTCTCGCCAATGGGATAGGCGAGACCTGCTGCATGGTTCTGGCCATTGATGCTGGTGGTTCCTACGTGGACTACGTCTTGCCCGTAACAATGGCGACAACCTTCCAGCTCAGCAACGTTCTCGTCATTGCAGATGGCGGCACATCTATCTTGCCAACCCATCATGCAGCATCCATGGAGGAACAGACCCCCCTTGTAAAAAGTTTAAAAATAGACCCTGATTAATAAATAGTTTTTAAAAGTAACCCTCTTTCATAAATTTGCCCCTAAGAGCAAGCAATGGTCATCTTATCAAGAGGCAAATTGTTGTATGGAGGAGTGGTATGGCCGTGTTTTGCGTGTGTGTTGCCGTGTTTTACGTGTTTGTAATATTATTTTACAATAATATATAAATGCTAAAATATAGTAGTGTAATATATTTTCAATTAGTTTTTAAATTATATTTACGAGAAGTTTTAATATAATTGCTGAACTAACAAAATTAATATATATATATATATATATATATATATATATATATATATATTATGTACACATTTTTTTCTTTATTTATTAAATAATAAATTGCAAAATTTATTACAGTAAAATTTAAGAGTAATTATGTGTAAGAGAGAGAAAGGAACAATTTACAATTGATTAAAATTTAAAATTTAAAATCTAACGTGTCGGAGTCAATAGCAATCACTACAACACTTTAAATTTTAACAAAATAATTTATGCCTTTTCTTTACGGGTCAAAATAAATCAAGTCTATATACAATTGAATTTTCTAGAAATATAATTGACATATAGTGATATAGAATGCCAATCGTAATAGTAATTATCAAAATAACAAAAATAATAACAAATAAATTTATTTTAAACAGGTTAATAGGCATACACTATTTTTATATCATCAATTAATAAAAAATCATGTTTAAAATATTTTTTTAGGATATTTGTTAAAAAAATTATATATGATAATTGATGATTAAATTGTTAATATAAAATCTGTATTATTTATTATATTTAAGTGGGTACTATATTCGTTTTTATATTTATTTTTATATATACGAATCTTTTAACTAATTTATAAAAATTTAAAAAAATTAATTATTTAGTAGTATTAATTTTCTCATTTATTAATATATAAAGAGTGAAGAATGGTTAAAGAGATGTAAAAACAAATATTATAAGAAGGAGGATTGAATTGTAATTTTAGAATTTTTAAAGTTTTTTTATGAAAATAAAGTTATTGTCTAAAATTAATTTTGTAAAACACATAACAAATTCTCACAAAAGAAAGTCTTGATGATACAAACAGATTATGTAAACATAATAAGTGCTTTCAAACTAAATCAGATTCAAATTCTTAGTCAGTTTAAAATAGAAGATAAACTGAAAGCATAAGACGCAAGGATATACACTAGTTTGTATCTACCACAAGACTATGTCTAATTCTTGGCTAATAATCAAATTCCACTAACTTCAAAAATTTACAAGTAGTTGTCACTATCACTTTTGACACTTACAAAAACGAGCTCTTTACCAAGTTCGAACAAAATTAGTATTGTGTCTTATCAAGTTACCGCTAGCTCTATACAAATAAAAAGATTTGTTATTTGTTTTGCTTATTGACTAATCCTTATTCGTCTTATAGATAAATATAAAATCTAAACATTTAGTCTTTTCTCTCAACTATTTCAAGGTGTTTTAAGAGTTTTTTAAACTTAACGAGAATATACAAAGAACTTTTTACAAAAAGAATTTGAATGTAAGCTCCTAGTTTAAGTATTTGTTGTCTCTAGATGGGTATAATTCTTCACTAAAACTTGTGTATGAAGTTTATAACTGTCGGAGCACATATTTCTTCGTGCCGAAAAACTACTCTTGATAGCTTTCATGTAGGACAGTTTAGCGAAAAATCCTTTCCTTTGCATTAAATCATATATGTCACTACAAAACACATCTTTTGATGTTGTTTGGTAACTTAACTTGACTTTCATTTATTCTGTATGCGATTTGATAGATCCTAGAAGAATGTCTTGTGAGATAATTCTTGCAAAACGAAGTTCAGACACAAAGTATTAAATAAGGTATTTTATGTTATCTTTAATGTTGTATCAGATTATGACTTTAAGCTTACTTTCGTCTGAGATCCAGACGTAGGATTGTAAAATATAGTCTAATATCACATAAAACATAACTTTTAATATTTATACTTATTTGCATCTAATAAAAATAATTAAGAGTTTTGATTCATCTTAAGATACCAGTATTTTTTTGACTTAACATGATATAGAGAAAAAAATTTATTGCCTAAAATATTATAAGATAACCAAGAACATTTTAGTAAAAAATAATTAATAATTCATTTGTCTTTTTTATTATATTATTATAAGTGTACAGCATATAGTGATTTAACTCATTATTAATTTTCATAAGAAAATATGACGAATGATCTTTACTATGAGATTTTTTTTTAATTACACTTTTTAGAAAGAAATTTCTACCAAAAATGAAAAGATAAATCTTTTATTAGAAATTAATTATAAGCAAAATATGAGTGCTTAGCCTATTTTTCATGGTTAAGAAAGAGGTATCTATATCTCCCAAAAGATGAAAGTAGTATATGTATCTCTAAACTAAAAATGAATTATTTACGAATAATAACATAAAATAATTTTATATTAATATTATTTAATTATAATTTATCATATATAATAATTTATTAATTTTGATGATAATTATTTTAATATTAAAGATGATATATAATTAAATAAAAATATAAAATTATTTTATATTATTAATGAATGATGATTAAGCTCATCTTAAAAGCATTTCTTATATAAATTTCAAAACAAAATCTTCAGTAAAAAGCAAATACTACTGTAGTAGTATTAAAATCTTTACTCGTGATGATTAGCTTTCCTTCCCGAAACAATAAATAATGCAGCACCAAGAAAAAATGAATAAAAGCTAAGGCAGGGAGAAAGGCATAGCACACTGCAAGATTCTCTTCTTCTCCGTGTTCCGAAAGCGAAGGAGCAATCATATAATGAGAAGAAGAAGAAGAAACAAGAAGAGGCAAGAACAAATTAGGATCACCAACAACAAAATCAGAGAAAATTTCAATGGCCATTCTCTTTTCTCTCTTCCCATTTTGCCCTTGAGTTCTTTCTAGATTTTCCCCATTTCCCTCCTCACATATCACACACACATAGCCCAAAGGCCACAACCTGCGAAACCAAAAAAGAAAAAGAAAACAACAACAACATCGTATTCTATTCCATAATGTTGTGTAAACTGGTTCCGCGCAAGAAAAAACCCGGTTCGAACCCGGTTTACCTTAACGTCTACGACCTAACCCCAATTAACGGTTACGCTTATTGGCTTGGCCTCGGAGTTTACCATTCTGGCGTTCAAGGTAACCAACGCCGTTAACCTTTGTTTTTTTTTTTTTTTTTTTTTTAAAGGAATTAAACAAAATTTCGGTGATTGGGCATACCCAATTTCAATTCATATCCTTGGAATTGATTAGTGTGTATAAAGTTTAATTTTTTTAGTGAAATTTAAAATGGGCCGTGTAATGTTAATAATAATAATAATAATAATAATAATAATATGATGATGATGACGCCATTAACGATCTTGTACCGAACTCTACTGGAATAAAATGAAATTATCTAATTTTATTTCTAAAATCAATTTAATGCTATATAGTTTGTTGGGTTACTTGAATTTTAATTTAATTTCAATTTTAATGTAATTATTGAAAATTCTGATTGAGCCGGATTTTGAGTTGGGGAAAATACTGATTTTTGTTGTATGATATGATGTGTGTTGCATTATGTTTATTCTAATGTATTATGGGGTGGTGTATTTCTTGTTGGGATGGTTTTGGTAAGTTGGGAACTGTTTTAGTGACTTTGATTCTGTGTTGTTGTAGTTCATGGGGTTGAATATGGATTTGGAGCACATGAACGCGACACGACTGGGATTTTTGAAGTGGAGCCGGGACACTGCCCTGGATTCACCTTCAGGAAATCGATTTTCATTGGATCGACGGACATGGGACCGAAGGATGTTCGTGTGTTCATGGAGAGGCTGGCTGATGAGTATTCTGGGAACACCTACCACCTTATCCAGAAAAACTGCAACCACTTCTGCGAAGATCTTTGTTTCAGATTAACGGGAAAGTCTATTCCTCGATGGGTGAATCGGCTTGCTAGACTTGGTAAGGGATAAGGGATACCGGAGAGTTTGTTGTGATTAGTTGCTTTCTTGATCATGTTTGTATGAGTTGATTTTTCACTCAGATGTTTATGAGATTTGCTAGAAGCTATGGCAATTGTGAGAAAGGAAATTTTATAATGAACTCTTTGCTATCTGAAAAAAATTATTTTGAGGGATCAATGTGCTACCTGACCTCTAGATTCTAGAATGACACAAACCCTCTTCATCCTCTTTCAGAATTTAAGTAATACAAGTTCTGGACTAGGTGAATTTGCTGTTGATTTTTGCATGTCAACCACAACCTAGCAATATGTAGTTATATATGTGGCCATGACTGTTAAACTTTGAGTGTTATGATTCAGATTAATCTTTGTTTTTAAATTTCCTGTTTTTAGGTTCTAATTGTTTATTCTGTTGGATATAAATAAAGTGCTGAATACTTGTTTTTGGGTTGATGATGATGACCAGTAACTTCAAATATGAAAATCATATATTTAATAGAATTCTTCACCACATGCATTAAGTGACAGTTTTGCCAGTAGGTTTAATGCTTAATGCCTTCAACATTTAAATCTCTGGCTGTTTTACCACGCTGCAAATTTTCCCATTTAATATGCTTGTTATGTCATAAATGGCACATGCAAATTTCTCATGTTCCTGTACTGCATCTTGTGAAAAAGAAAAAGAAAACAACTACTAAGCATTTCGTGGTTTCTAATGGTAAGTTTTGTTTCTCAATATGAAGGTTTTCTTTGCAACTGTGTTCTTCCACCCAGCCTAAATGAAACAAAGGTTCGCCAAGTTACATTAGACAGGGTTCAAGAGGGAGGAGAAAAGAAGAAAATGAGAAGCCAGTCGAGCAGGTATGAGGCTTCACCCAATCCTGCATTGTCTAGTAGCCAAAGACATTGCCTTCCTCCATCTTCTTCTGTAATTAATGCCTCTCCATCCTCAACCTTAACCGTAAAGTAAAGCTTTGGCAGAAGTCAAAGTCCGAAATATATAGGCTGTTAGAATCATGTAACCAACCAAAGATGGGCAGAGAAGCAAGTTTTTCATTGTACGTATATCTTTAATTGTGTGGCAATGGAAAAAAAATGAAATGGTTGCATTGTCTCTTCTTTTTAAGTGGCTGCTTTCTTCCGTGAACAGAAAGGGTCTTCATTTCTAGATTTTTTGGTCTGAATTGAGATTTATCTGCTACTGCTGATGTAGAGCATATAGTAATGCGTTCAATATGTAAGGATAGTGTTATATTGGCTGAAGTGCAAAATAATGCAAGACGGGAAATAAAAGAGAGATGGTGTGTTTGAGGGAAATAAAGAGTAGTTAGCTGAATCTAATCAGGGTTCTCAATCTGATCAAGAAGCATCCTTGTCAACATTGATATACAAATGCAAAGTATGAAATGTTAAAAGAAACAGAAAATTTGGGGATGCTGTGTTTCAGAGACCAAATTAGCTTGAAATTAAGTTAACTTTGCTTTCTGGACATTCAAATCCAAATTTGGCCTTGGACCTTCTATTATTATGCAAGGTTAGTATCTTTTCACCCAGTGGAGTTGGCATGGATTTGTTGCTGCTGCCAATGTATTATTAAATGCAAAGCAATATTATAGGTAGAGAAAAATGCAGCTAATAGAGTTAGCTGCCACCTCAATTAGGTAGAATTTGAGCTGTAATTTTCCTTCCATCTGTGAGGAGGACGTGTATATGTAATCTCCTTAAGTTGGTCTCATTGTGTTTATTAGTTTTTTATGTTCAGTAATTGTGAGTAATCACAGATGAATTGGCATGACATAAATGGCTTACCAATAACTATAATTTGGGGCAGTTTATCCCTACTTGATTATATCATGAGTTTGGGTCTTTCTATAGCTTCGTAACATGATATGATCATGTTAGAGAAAAAAAGATGTAATTTTTATCAGATAAGGACTTGCCATGATTAGTTGTAGGATCCACTAATTATACAAATAAGACAAAGCCTTATTATGAGATAGGTTATATATAGATCACACGATATCATTCAACTCAGCTAAAGACTAAAGTTTCAGAGATGGTATTTTTATCCTGAGATCTCTTAATTATATTTGATAAGAAAAAGAATAATGATACGCAAACATTTCATTATTTTAAATATCCTATTAATACTTCTCATTTTTCTTTATTTCTTTCTTCTTATCACATTAAAAATCCTATGATACTTATATTTTTTTTACTCTCTTTGTAGGTGTCCCATAGGAGTTTGGGGTGTCCATTAATTTTTTTTTTAAAATGTATCTTTTTTCAATGTGGTCACATCTTTCTACTCAACATAATTCGATCCTGATGGATATTATCGCGATCAGTCCTCATTCCTCCCTCTAACCAGTAATCCCCTCATTTGGGTGTTGTCTCCTCTCTCCAACTATTGAGTACTTTGCTTATTTTTTTATTGATGGACTTAAGATGAAATTCAATGAATCTAAAAAGAACAAAGTGAAATAGATCATAATGGAATAAAAACCTTTATTCCATTGTTCGGATACATTATGATCACAGATTTAAAAAAGGATTGCAACTGTGATTTTTGGCTGGAATTTAAGGTTTTTAAAGTATTTGCGACTGTAATTGTCATCCCATCGACTATATTTGTCAACAATCTTCCACAACATAAACAATTATAATTTAAAACCTTGATTATGATAATACAAAACAAAATTCCTGTTTCATCTCATTCCCCCAGATTGGAGGGAAATAATAAAGAAATAATTTGACTATAAGGAGGAAAAATTATCTAACTCTTCCAATGACAAAATTTGAAAATCCACCTGTAGTTCATTATTGGAGTAGATGACATTAGCATGTGTCTCCCTCGAAACACTTTCCTTGCTCCGTTGTATTTTGACCCGTGGCAGTAGTGTAAAGGATAAGCACCACATTATTATTCGCTTTCTCATGCTTTGGACATGCATGATACTAAACTTCGCACAAAAGCATAACAACCAACAAGACTTTTTTCTTTCTTTTTGATTTTGAAATCATGTCCTCGCATGTCCCACCTTCCGCGTTCGTTTCTTATTCATTACTTTGTAACTGTTTTGGAGTAAGAATCCAACTATGGAGAACTATTACATTATCAATATTAACAATACAAGTATATAACGCGTGGTACTACGGTTGAATTAAAAATATTACACAAACAAATGTTGGTGTAGTTGGTATATAATAAACTCATATCACAAAGTACATGGGGTTTGATTTTCGTTGCTGATGTGAAAATCTTCTCGGTGGATAATCTCTTTGAGCTTTGAGATCTACTCTAATATTGGTAAGCCCTCAGGACCCAGGACTCAACTCATCTAAACTCTTGAATTATTGGAAAAAAAAATATTAAGTTAGATCTAGATGATTGCTAATCTATTGAGGATATTTTTTTCCAAATTAGTCTCACAATATCAACGGGAATTCTAAGGTTTTCTAACTCTTTGGTGTGAGGCAAATTGTGACGAAAATGGTTATCTCAATAGCGTTAGCGTGCCTGATTTCCATCAAATATATACTTCTTTTTAAAAAACACTGGTTTAATCAATAAAACAAAGCCACGATGATCCGCTACTTTCCATACTTGAAATCCTTCCTGATAAGCAATGCTGTTTGGTCAAATAGAGAAATATTTTCTTTTTCACTTATACTTAAAATTATTGTTTGACATAAAAACTAATGACCTGGCACTTAAAATCGTGTTAAAAAAATCAAATCATGATTTTGTGAAGCGTTAAATATCTTTTTCATTCCTACAATTTAATGTTTTTTTTATTTTTGTTCTTGTATTTTTTTTTAGTCCTTACAAATGTATTTTGTTTTATTTTTTATCCTTAAAGTATTTTAGATGATATTTTTTCACTGTTAATTTTTTTTACTGTTCAAAGTATTATCTAAAGTGTTTTAAAGATGAAAATGAAAAAAAACATATTTTATAAGGACTAAAAAAAATAATTTTCAATGATAAAAATGAAAAAAAAAGCATCAAATTACAATCATAAGCAACTTATTTTGAAAGAAAAAAAAGGGTTAATTAAGTTTTTAGTCCTCAAATTATGAGGTTTTAAAAATTTGGTCCATAAATTATTTTTTTTTTTAAAATTTTTGGTTCTTCAAGATAGTCTCTATCATTTATATTCTCTATCAAGTGATGAAGTGTCATGAAATAAGATAGATTAAGTGCTATGTATATGTCACATATATGCTACATAAGTTTTGTTATATTTAAGTAAGTAATTGAAATATTATGTTATTAAAATGCAAAGGTGATAACAATTTGAGTTTAATTGATAGTCAATTTTGACTAAGAATGATTAGAATTTCTTCACTTTACTGTTGTTTTAAATGAAATAATAAGAAATTTAATATCATTGTAATTTTTGAGCAGTAGGATTCAAAAGAAGCGAATTTCAAGTGCTTTGGAGGAAAATTGATGCAAAAACTTGAAGAAAAGTTGGAGATTGGGATAGCTCGCTTATAGTTCAAGTGAAGAGAAGCGTGTTTCCTTGCTTAGTGGTCCGCTCACGCTTAGCGTGAAGAAGGCCCAAGAAGAAGCCAAAGGCATGCTTAGCGAGAATCCCATGCTAAGTACGTGATCACCACCATACTAGCTAAGCCTGCTTAGCACGAGGTCGAGTGAATTTTAAGATATTTTAGACCTATAAAAGGAGTAGGAAGCTAAGGAAAAAAAACACACTGAGACAACTATCTAATGAATACATAAGTATCTCTAATAGGGGAAACTCACTTTCTATGTCCATTGTCCTCTTCTCTTCCTTTATTCATCCCTCTTCTTCTTCTATCCACACCAACCCTTAGAGTGTAAAGCCTTTCATGGCAATGAGAGACTAAACCCCCATTGTTGGGAGCCTTGTAATCAAATGTCCTTGTAATGTAATCTTTCATTACTATCTATTTAATGCAATGCCAATTTTTATTGTTTCTTTCCTGTGCTTTGTTGTTATTGTGTGACCTGATCATCCATGCATCTGTTTAGGGATTAGGCATTGGAAAATGTTTAATTTCTAAAGAATTGGGAAAGGGCATCTAGGGATAGAATAATCTTGTTTTGCCTATGCATACATCTCCAAACTTCATGCAATTTACTGTTTTATATCTACAAAGCGAGTTGGGAGAGAATAAATAAATTAGGTTCTTCATCGTGAGGGATCAAGGTTGAGTGTCTTAATAGGTGTGGGTGAAAATTGGAAAAGAAACACCTTAACATTGCATCAATGGTAGTTAGACATGCTAGGCTCCAACATATTTTTAATTTTTGAATTTACCTTTAAGCATTATCATCATCTTTATCTTTAAATATTTATCTTATCTTTTACCTCTCTTTATCTTTTATTTTAAATTTATTATCTCTTGCTTGTAGATTAAGTTTGCATCAATTTAAGTACAAACAAAATCCATGTGGATTCGACACTCGAATTTTCGAGTATTTTATTACTTGGGAATTGATGCACTTGTCAATAAGTTAACAAAAGAAAAAGAGAAAAATCATTATTGAACCCTAACGCTCTAAACACCTATAAATATACAACAACCATTCAACCATTCAGGAGGAGATATGCAACGTGAAACAACAATTCATCCTCCTCATCTATAATTTATGATGATATTTGTGTCCACTTAAGTAAATAACATTTAACAAAAATTATTAATGGCACCCACTATTTTTAATAACGACAAATTTTTTATGGACCAAATTTTTAAAAAAAATTTAGAGACAAAAAATTCAAAACCCTCGACGACTAAAACCTTAATTACCAAAAACAAAATATAAGTAGCTTTTGGAAAAACTACTTAGATCAACTTATTTTCAATTTAAGCAGAGCCTATTTTGGGTATCACGCTTCGAATCTAATATATGAAAATTCATCAAGCATTTTTGTTTGTTTTTCTTGCATGCTGCTTCACGCACGTTCGGGTGGCTTCAAGTCTGCAACAAACAAATGTTGAAGGCCTCTGTTAATGCGCGTCTTATATATAGTTTAAAATATATCTATTTACAATACTATTTATTTTTTATCATTAAAATAATTTTAGGTCAATTAAATTAATTTTATATATTATTTTATTTTACTAAATATACTCTTCTGTTAGATGAGATGACCATTTCTATATAAATTTAAATTTTTACTAAACAAGTTTTAACTTAAAAAAAATTAATTTGATGACATAACGACAAATTTTAAATATTTTATATGTACTACTTAATATTTAGATTTCTTCAATCAATATTAATATAATAAAATATTTTCAAATCTTCAGTAAAATACTTTTTTATTATTTAAAGTATTTTATACATTATTAAAATTAAAATTTTAAACATTTGTATTTTAATATATTTATTATCGTTAAAATAATTGCATATAAATAAATTTAATTTTCCATAATTTAATTTATAGATATACTTCTCACTACAGTTTTATTTATTTATTTTGCAAATGTACTTTTATCAAACAATTTTTATCTTTAAAGGAACTTCTAAAATAAAAATAATATGGACAAACAACTTTTGCTTAATTTTTTAGGATTAGCTATAATTTTAGTCCCTAAAATTTTCAAGTTTTCAATTTTAGTCATTGAACAAAATTTTGAACAATATTATCACTTAAATTTTTATTCAATTAATGTTTTTTGTCCTTACAATCAAATAACATTATTATATGATAACATGATGTTAATTTTATAGTGGACTCATTTTTTCGGAGTTAGAAACTACCATAAATTGCTTTGAAGAAATGAATAACAATTTTTGGTGGTTGATTTTGATTTTGGATCTGGGTTTAATTTTGAACTAAGTAGACATGACAAACAAACTCATTCTTGCATATACTACCCTGACTTTGACGGGAATTCTCGCTTTGACCGCACACAGATACACGTATGAGTAATACTCAATTTTTTTTTAAAAAAAATGGGGATGAGGGTAGGTATGGATATGTACCTACTTGCCCAGTACTCATACTCATTCCGGTCCCTATACTCGACAATATAATTATTAAATTACCCTTCATTTATATTATGTATATTACATAATTAATTTTATTAAACTTTTATACCTAGTAATCATTGTCTATTTTTCTATTTTTTTTAAAACTGAAACTAAAACTCTAAGACAAACATAAGTCATAAGGGATTATGGTTTCTCTCTCAAGTCTCATGTTTCGGGATAGTTTTTAGGTGATATGAATATGATTTTTATGAGAAAATTTTTATTGTGATAGAATTTTATATTGGTTACGACAAGTTGGTCGTCTAAGCTTGACTCCTTGAATAAATAATATATTTAGTGTTTTTTTAAATTAAAATTAATTTTTATGGTTTTTTTGTAATTTTTTTAATTATTGGACGAGAGGAGTATGAGGCAAGTATACCCGATTCCTAATGGGGACATGAATGGGAAAAAAATCCATACCCGCCATGGATGGGGACAAGAATTGGGATGAGTTTGGGGAAGTGGAGAATCACATACTTGTCTATGTCTCGTTCCGTTGCCATGTCTAGAACTGAGAATTTGGGGATCGGAGATCATGTTCGTCATATTGCTTTGTGGCACCCTTTTATGCACTGCTCAAGCTTATCATAATAGGGTTTCTCTCTCCACCACCACCACCAACATTTGTCTCGTTCGCTCCCTTCTCGATTCCATCTCAGGGGTTCTAGATTCCACCTACCCACTTCCCAATTTTTTTGGACCCATTATCGTCACCAAGGTAACTCTTTCTTTTTATTCTCTATTATATTTTTGTAATTTCTTTATAAAAAATATATAACTGTAAATTTGGGATTAAAATTTTTCTTTTTTGGAATTACAAACCTCGAGAATTTGGAGCTGACTATGTTTTCCTCTACCTTTTGTAGCTCTATGTGGACTATGGAGTTGATGCATAGATTTTTTTACACAAAAAATCCTTTTAATATTTTTATCTTCTCAACTATCCCTTCCTCCAAATAATTAACAAAACTATCCCCAACATTGTTCATGGTGTAAATTCAAGCCATCTAGTCCTAAATTCACACCTTGTTTTTTTTTTTCTTTTGAACATCCCGTTTAGAATTTGGAACCCCGAATGCGAATTCCAAACCGGTTTTTTCTTTTCGATTCTTTATTTTGTAAATTTTTTCAGTTTTACAAATAAAAAATAATTAGTAATATATTTAATTATTCTATTTAAATAATATAATTATTTATTATTGTTTTTAAATACTAACATATAATGTAACTAATTGTAAGAATAATTATTGGTGGGTGACTTGAATTTTTTTATTATTTATGATGTTTTGTGGTTCAAAAAATAGTTAAATTCAATAGTTTTCATGTAAATGAATCTAATGGTATAAGTTTCACATCTTGACTCGATTTAAAAGGCTTGAAAAAGGTGTCTAAAAAAGCAAAAAAAAAAACATATTTTGCACTTGAATAATTTCTTGGTGGCCTTTTTTTGCATATTTTTGCTTATGAATATGAGGTTATTTCATTAGAACAATGCATCATTTGCATTGTTTTGCTTATGAAAATGAGGTTATTTGATACAAACAATCGTTCACTCCCATTATTTTCATATTGATGGATTCAACATTACAACTATGATGACTTGATTTGGTTTAGAAAGGTTTGAAAATCATGTCCAAAAATTGTAAAAATTAATTTTTGCACTTAGTAAACTCATTTAGATTTACCAATGAACAATTTTATTGTTCAACAATAAAAAGAAGATTGCACATGAAATTCCTAAAAGAAACATAATCAAGACCATAAAAAACAAACATAAACGGGAAAATTATTGCTTGAGCGTATTGTTGGAGCATTATTTATCATACTTGATGACATGTTGCGTGCACAAAATACATAGTTCTTAACATGTGGTCAATTCTCCTTTTGAAACACCCGTGTCACATATTAACAACACATGAGCATACAATGCAAATTTGTGAATACCAAATTTATTGGTAACCTAAAATGCAAAAAACATTAACTTGGCAACATTGTGCAGTGTAATATTCAAATAACATTTGAAGGGAGGAGGAAAGGGACAAAACACAACCGCTTGTAAAGTACACAATTTAGTTCAATAAAAAAAATAAACTCTGTAACACCGAAAGTAAAAAACTAACAAAATTAAGAAACTTACCTCTCACAAAACTAAGATAGAACCAACAATTATATATTGGTCAAAATCTTCATCTTGTATGATTGTTCGTTGTAAAGCGGCATCAATGGTGTCTATAGAACCCTGAAATTAAAACTCATATGAATGGATATCCCAAAAATAACAATGTAATCATTAGAGGTCGAATTAAGCTTGACTACCTTGAGCGTAACTCTCATCTCACCAAAATCATTGGGGGTACAAGTTTTGACAATGACGATTGTTAAAGGTACACGATTAAAAGTATGGTCAATGGACCCTAATGGTATCCTATGAGGTGTGTCATCTACATTTACCAGCCCTTCAATTATATGAATTCAACAATTAATTTAGGGTTTAGGTGTATAAAATACAATAAATGTTTTACGGTAGTTGACTTTGTGATTAAACAAAATCTAAAGCACATAACCATGGATTCATGTTAAATTCACATTGGCTTTCTTAGTGGGCACACATTATGAATTCTTGAGCTGGGAGTGGTTCCTTAGATTGTCAATTCATCATGATAGTCTGTACGACCCCTGCAGGACCAGGAATAAGTGTTCTTGAACTAGAGGATGACAAATTTGGGTTAGAAAGAAGCACAAAGGATGGGAGGTCTGAGTCATCAATGTTGAGAAATTCCTACGGTGTATTGTCCATGATGAAAGAGACTTTGTGAGAAAAATAAATGGTTTGAAGATGATGAGATATTGAAGTTAACATGTATACATTACCCAATTTATACAAATAAATGAATCAATATTTGAATGGAAGAGATAACATAGATTAAATGAAATATGTTGTCAAGTATTTTCTTCCAATGCTATCTCGGTCGCTCTTCTTTTATGGCACAAAAGACGAAGCTTTACATGATTCCTGATGGGTGAACAGTAATATCTTTTACGTCAATATGTTATAGGCAATTGATTTTCGTTAGTACTATCTCAACCACTACTTTTTTGACACAAAAGATAAAGCTCTGTAGGATTCCTGACGAGTGAATAGTATCCTCATTTACACTAATGCATTATGGGTTATTGATTGCCTTTAGTGCTATCTCGACCACTACTTTTATGGCACAAAAGAAGAAACTATATAGGATTCCTAATGGGTGAACTATAACCTCATTTACGTCAATGCATTTTGAGCCATTGATTGTTATCAGTGCTATCTCGGTCACTACTCTTCTGACACAAAAGATGAAACTTTACAGGATTCCTGACGGGTGAATAGTAACCTTGTTTATGTCAATGCATTTTGTGTCATTGATTGTTGTTGGTGCTATCTTGGTCGCTCCTTTTCTAACACAAAAGTTAAAGATCTTCAGAATTCTTGATGAGTGAACAACAACCTCATTTACATTAATGCATTTTGGACTATTGATTGTCGTTGATATTATCTCAATCATTCCTTTTCTGGCCCAAAAGTCAAAGCTCTGTAGGATTCTTGACGAGTGAACAGTAACCTCGTTTATGTCAATGCATTATGAGTGGTTGGTGCTATCTCGACCACTACTTGTCTACCACAAAAGGTGAAGTTCTACAGGATTCCTGACGGGTGAATAGTTACCTCGTGACACATGAAAAGAAATATTACTGTTGAGGTGATTTTTTCATGTATTTGGGCACTTTTTTGTGTGTTTTTAGGTCAATTGGAGTCCTCAAAGTTGTATTATTATCTTTATCAACATGAAAATTATGAGAATGAACCATTATTTGAACCAAAATGACTAATACACATAACCAAATAGGTACCAAAAGTTGCCCTCATGGAATGAAATTTCGAAGTAAACATGATTTTTTTGACACTTTTTTATGCATTTTAGGCCAATTGGAATCCTGAACATTGTATTATTGGCTTCATGACACGAAAAATATGCGAATGAAACATTATTTCAACCAAAATACCTGATACACAAAATCAAAACCATATAAGTTCCAAAAGTTGCCTTCATGAAATGAAATTTTGAAGCAAAGATGATTTTTCTTGTTTTTTGGAACTTTTTTCTTTTGCATTTTTAGGCCAAGTGGAGTTTTGAAAGTTGTATTATCAACTTCAATGACATGAAATATATGGGAATGAAACATTATTTGAACCAAAATACCTGATACACATAACCATATAAGAGTCAAAAGTTGCCCTCATGGAATAAAAGTTTTGAAGTAAAGGTGATTTTTTCTTGTTTTAGGACACTTTTTAATGTGTTTTTGGTTGATTGTAGTCCTCAAAGTTATATTATCAGCTTCATCGACATGAAAACTATGGGAATGAAGCATTATTTGAACTAAAATATCTGATACATATAACTATATAAGTGCCAAAAGTTATCTTCATGGGATGAAATTTTTAAGTAAAAAAGATTTTGTAAATCATGCAGGATTTTGATGATGTCAAAAAGAATCTACTTGATAATGAGTGTCATCATAAAAAATGGGGAGAATGTGAATGTATGTATACATGATTTTGATGATGCCAAAGAAGAATCAAATAAAGTTGCTTCAAAGGATAAGCAATGCTTCAAGATTAATACAAGATTGCTTCAATAAACAAAGTTTTGTTTCAAGATTCACTAAAGATCAAGTCTTGCCTCAAAACAAAGTGTTTCCAAGACATGCAAGGCTCTGGTAATCGATTATCAAAAGACAAGTTTGAAAAATATCTGTTTAAAAGGGTTTTGAATTTGAAATTTGAACATGTAATCGATTACCAGATGTGTGTAATCGATTACCAGGAACGAAACTCTTGAAATTCAAATTCAAAAGTCATGAACCTTCAAAATATAACTGTGTAATCGATTAGCAGAAACCTGTAAACGATTACCAGTGAAGAAATTCAGAAAAAGCTTTTTGAAAAGACACATCTCTTCAAACCATTTTGAAAAGGCACGAAGGGTCTATATATATGTGTGTCTGACTTCAAAAAGCAAGGGAGAGATATTCCAAGAGAACTTCATTGTCAAATCCTCTCTCAACAACTCTTGGGCAAACACATGCAAATCTATTAAGAGTTCATCCAGGAACTTTAATTGTAATATCCTTCTCTTAAAGAGAGAATTCTTCTTCTTCTTCTTATTCAAAGAAATTGATTAAGGGACCGATGGTCTCTTAAGTTGTAAGGATTGCTGAACATAAAGGAAGGGTTGTCCCTGTGTGGTTCAGACTTTGTAAAATGAGTTTTATAAAGATAGTGAAAAATCTCAAGTGGGTTGCTTGAGGAGTGGATGTAGGCACGGGAAGTGGTCGAACCAGTATAAATCAAGTTTGCATTTCTCTCTTCCCTTATCTCGTTTATTTTATTGCAATTAATTTTGTCTTGCATGTTTAAAGAATATTATTAAATTGATTGTTGCTTCTTCTTCTGCATTCTGAGCCTATCATTTAGAAGGGGGTTAAAAGTTTGTTAGTGGGAAATTAATTCACCACTTATTAAGTTATTGAGACCACTTGTCCAACAGATTTTTTTTATAGAAATGGTTCAAATAAGAGTTGTGAAACTTCGATAATAATTTTTTAATGACAAAAAATTAACATATCAACATAAGTAAATTACACAAACACAAAATACTGACAATAATTTTTTAATACACTAGCTAAAAACAAAAATAAAATACATAATTAATCACCAAAGTGGGATCCAGTGACACAATGTCTAGGCTTCCTCATACAATGCTGATTTTGGTGGGGTTATTGTTAAACTTGTCCTCTGTCTACAAGTTCATCATGTGGTTGATCAAAATTCTGAGTGATATTTAAACTAAATAATGATGGAGTAAAACTTGTATGTCTTTCATTCTATGGCGAACTACCACCTTCATTATGGGGATATAATGTTTGTATATATGTAACAACTGACTCTCTGGTTCCTATATTTGCACCAAACAAAGTTTTGTAGAATTCTGTAGGTATGGATGCAAATGATTCTAGATCATTTTCAATGCTTGCATATGGTTGTTGTTAGGAGGGAGACAATGCAAATGAATGACGAGGTGACTCCATGTCATAATTGGGCATGATGTTTGGAACATATGTAATCTGTTGTGGAGGTGTATTGCATGTTCGTGCACATTGTTGATGATGATGATGTGCTTCAAGATCTTCGTTCAACATGTCTCTTGGACCATTGTTGTTGGGTTTTGGAATTATGTTCCTTGGTTGTACCAAATTAATATAATACCATTGAAGGTATTTAGGGGTCTGATGTAGATGTTCATGCATAAGTTGGCCTACTAAGACTCTTTCTTATCTTTCATTCCAAAACTTTATCCACTTAACATGTTTTTCTTCCTAGTTCTCATCGGTGTGTCCCCGCATGTCCACCTTGTGTAATTTACTTAAGTTTTTTGGTGGTTTCGGTTCATTCTAGCGTAAATCGAATTTGAGCTTTACCCGGTTTATTTGTTTCCAAACAACCACTGGAAAATGAACCAATGTAGTGCATGCAGTCCATATGTGTGAATTATTAAATAATATTATTACAATGTATGAAACTTAATTAAGTTGTATATTATTAATTTATAACTAATTCTCACAAATTATACCTGATTATGCCTCATGTTATCAATTCTTGTTCTGAAACTAATAACAACAGTGCGAGGAGTTCCAACAAAATGTGACCCACCCCCGCTCCACCTAAGTACTATTGGATATGTTGGTTGTCTTTTGCAATATGGTGCAACAATGAAATACGATATTATTCCCAAGACTATAACAATTATGTACACCTACCCATGCATTTAGCATCGACTTTTTTTGTTCAACACATTTCTCTTTAGAGTGTAGCTAAACAAGCAAAGCTTCAACTGTATCTATCTGCACACCTAAGATTTGTCAACAGAGTTACATACATTAGGTGAACTTTTTACATGTTTTTATCAAACATCAATACCCTCCCAATCAATCCAAGAATGTATGTTTTGCTATGAGCTTATAATTGTTGTTCTAACAAAGGTGACATATGGTCACACAACCATTTTAGTTTAATCATTGACCCTACTATTGCATCACATTTTTGTGGAATAACACCTAGATAAGTACGACACATGTCTTCACAGTCAACATAAGTTAGTCCAGTCATTTGTTTTCCATCCACACGCAGTCCTAGTTGAAGTGCCACGTCATCTAATGTTACTGTGCATTCTCCCACTAGAAGTTGAAAAATGTGTGTTTCAAGTCTCCATCTTCCAATGAGCTTGGTTACAAAATAGTGATCAATCTTGAAGTGCTAAGCTTAGCAGAGCTAACTTCCTATAACAAGAGATCTATTAGAAGATTTGGCGGATACATTGAATGGAAATAGGAAACAATGACATTTTGTTGATAAAAGCATTAAACCATAATTGTTAGCAACAATGTTATGTTTTAAAATTATATAATTATACAAAAACAAACATTTTTTTAACATACCATGTTATGTATATGTGTAGGTCTATGTTTGTGTTGTTTCCATAGAAACATTGAAGACTCCATTTTTTTTTTGTAACACAACAAACAAAAATTGATTGAAAAGGATAATTATTTTATTAGGTGAAGAAATTATATACGTATGTTGTTTCTTTTTACTATGCGCATTTATACTCTTGTTGCAACCTACACCATGCCAATGTTGATCATTTAAAAATGAAAAGTGTCATGTTCATCTTCCTTTAACTGTTGCATGAAAAACTATATTTGAATGTGGTCTTAATCATGTGTTAATAGTTCTCCAAATGCAGATCAATACGATTCAACCCGTTCAATCTGTTAGTGCAATTTAAGCCATTGATTACATTTTTTAACTAGAAAGACTACACACTGACATATGTGCTCACACTATGGCAATAACAGTGTTGCATTCGATGCAAGATTCACCATTAAAATTTTTGGTGGAATCCTCTACCCATTGAGAGTTCTTAACTTAATCGGTGCAAGCCTATGGTCCAAATCACATTTATTCAAATATGGTTACTATTAACGATTTAGGAATCATTGAGATGTCTATCCTTTTGTGTAGAATGACCAGTCACAACCCTATGCCAGATTCCCTTACGTGTGAATAATGTCTACATAAAACGTCGGTGTAGTCTATGCCTTTGAAGGTGCCAATGCAATCTCCACCTTTTGTTTTTACATAGAATCCTATGTCTTAATTTATTCATTCAGGCCTCCCTATATATAGGTATTCTATCTTACTTCCACAACCAAAGAATGATTATTTTTCACTAAACTTTACATTATATGGACAAACATTGTTGATCAAATGTCAGGGTACACCATGACTAAACCCAAATTTACATATTGCTTCAACAATGCAATGAAAGAAAATAAGCAAGCAGTTGATTGGCTAGAGAAGATTCCAAATAAAAAATGGACTATTGCTTGGGACAACAGGTGACAATAGGGTCATATGATGACAAATCTTATCAAGGCCATGAATTTAGTGTTAAAAAAAATAAGGAGTCTCACAATCTTTGCATTGGTCAATAGTACTTAGAAGCAACGAATACTTTGTCAAAAGGGGTAGAGAAACCATAACAATGATGACATCAGGTAAAGAATTGGCAGAAAATGTTGACAAGATCATTGAGGTCAAAGAAAAAAAAGGCTAACTCTATGCATGTAATGGAGTTCGATCGACAAAGTACTATTTTCATAGTGGAAGAATCCCTAAATCCAAGACAACGATGTCTCCCAGAAAAATTTGCTGTAAACATTTTTGAACGGTGGTGTGATTGTGGTAAATTACAAAAACTACACCGCTGTGTTCAAATGTAATTGTAGCATGCAAGTATGTCCATGTTGATTACAAACAGTTCATCGATGACGTTTACAAGTTCAATTATGTGTTTAACATTTATAGCGGATCATTTGGTCAAATGAAGCACACATCATATTGGCCAAAATATGAAGGGCCCACTATGCATCATGATCCAGAAATGCAGAGGAAAAAAAAGGGTCACCTAAGATCAACTTGTATGTGCACTAAAATGTACCAAAGAGAAAGAGGCCAATTGAAACATTGTTCATTGTGCAAAATTGTTGTTCATTCCAAGAACAAATGTCCAAATGATTATGGAAGTACGACTCAATGTTGTTAATAATTTGAGAGGAAGGATAATTGGATAGAAAATATGCTTTAAACGCCACTATTTTAACATCGGTTTTATAAAAACGGATGTTTAAAAAAGTGAGGTGGTATAATTGTAAATAAGTTAAGTTCGTTAACATTGGTTTTTAGAAAACCAATGTTGTGTGTCGATATTAACATCGGTTTGTATAAAAACCGTTGTTTGATCAATTGTTAACATCGGTTTTTTTCAAAATTGATGTTATGTGTCTATGTTAACATCGATTTTTATAAAAACCGATGTTGTTTGATTAATTGTTAACATCGGTTTTTATAAAAACCGATTTAGTGTTTTTTCCAAAATTAAAAACCCAATCTATTTCAGTCTCTTTTCGCGCTCGCTCTCATCACCACTCTCAGTCGTGGTGCTTCCCAAACCCTTGAGACGCACTCGTGACATTGCTCACTCTCACCACTCTCACTCGTGACCCTGCTCACTTTCATCTCCCTCACTCTCTTTCTCTTTGTGTCGTTGTTGTTGCCTCTCGTCGCTGTCGCCGCTGCCCACCGTTGTCATTCTTGTGCCCATCATAGTCGTCTCTTAGTGTCAATGTTCTGGTGCCTTTGAGTTTCGGCCAAACCCTTTCAAGCCCTCAGCTCTTGTCAATGCCACTATTGGTTTTAGGTTATTAGATTCTCTTAGTTTGAACAACAACTATGCTTTAAAGAACGTTGAGCAGTTAGCCCTTATTTTTGTGACTGGATTATTAAATCCCATACCTCAGATGTATCACATTGAATCTAGTTTGAAGTTTTACTGATCAAATTTAGAAGTTCATTTCTTTTTGTTGTGCTAGAGTATATCATTAGACTATCGCAGATTGTTGATGAAAGTGAAATTGTTCTTTAAACATGACAACATAAATTTATAGGTTCACCGTCTATTTGTGGCTGAAATTGAATTCTATTTTCACTACTATTATTTAGCTTTGATTTTTTAGAATAGAATTGATCTTTTGATTATGAACACATTGGTAGATGAAATGCTTAAGTCACTAGTGTGTAAATTTTGTATGTTTGTACTTTAGTCCATGATGATAAATCTATGAAACAATGTTGGCAGTAGCTTGTAGGCACACACACAATAGTTAGCCATTGTGGTCATGGTTCCTGTTTCTCAGTTTTCTTTTCTAGTCCTTTGTATCTCTCTTTTCCTTTCATCTACATTTCCTTTTTAGTTGTATTTATTTTTGTGTGTTGTACATGTCTCTTTATTCTTCTCTGTTGAGTTTTTTTTTTTAGGATAAATGAACCTGTTTAACAATTGCTTGCATTCAACTCAGAAAATAGATTCGATGCCCTTAGTTTTCTTAAAACTTAACATAATTGTTAGGGGCTTTGGTTTCAATGGTCTATGATTATTTAATTAACTCAGCTTTGGTTTCTAAGGATATCCCCATGCATTTTTGGCTTGTGATTAATCATTTGACATGGAACAATACAGTTCAATCTTCCCCACTTTGTTTGACTTAATTAGAATTGAAAAGAACTTCAATATTAGTAATGATAAAATAACTTTGATACCCATATCCAAATTTTTTCAGGGTCTTAATAAATTTACTTTCTCGTCATCCTCTCCATATGAGGCATTCATAATTAAGCACTTAAACACTGAGTATGTTGCCTTGAGTTCTAAGCTGCTAATTTGTACTTAATTTAGTGTGAAACAAAATTGAAAATCAAATTGACTGAATTTGTTTGTGTTTTTGTGACTTGTTTCATGAAATTGAAAATCAGATTGAGTGAGAAAATACTTGAAATACTGTGATTGCACTTAAACATTGTTTAGAATGAAGTTTTTATTTTATTGTTTCGATGGAACGATAAGATTAATAAATATGTAGTTGATTTTTTTCTTATTTGAACTTCCAATGAGTTTATGAAATAGTTGAAATGAGTTTATTTTTGTTTTTATTTGAGTTGAAATTTTAATAAAATTATTTATTTTGATTGGAATATGACCAAATAAGATTTTGATAATAATATAGAGGGAATAAAAACTGAATTTGTTTGACTGTATACACTGCTATGCACTACACTTAAATCCACTGCAAGACAATATTCATTAGTAGTGAATAAGTGTAAAGTACAGTTTTCTTGCATTATCATTATTTTTTCTTTTGTTTATGCATTAGCTTTACAAAAATTCAACTAACAGGCATCCAACTTGATTCCATAATGGTTGCCACCCGACTAGGAAGGGCACTCATACAATCTTTGAAAGTACTAAGTTATCTTCTTTCTAACAAGTTATTCCATGCCAATTTATCAACTTGTATACAATTTCTTCCCTCAAAGTACTAACTCATATAAATGAAATCTTTCAGATAACCAAAGCGACAATAGTTACTTATCACTTTAGGGGAACAAATTGTATATTAACTCTCAAAACTCGTTGTAGAAGTAGAATTTGTTTTTATTTAACAATTCTAGTGAAGCATAATAATTGCTTGAGTGAAAGGTTGTACTGCACTTGTGACTTTCCATGTGTGTGCTCTATCATTTATGTGTTCATGTAGAGACCAATTATGTAGTGTCATTAGTGTGCAATGTAATCAGCGAGTGTCATTAAGATGTTGAACCTAGTAGCTTATATAATGTGTGTGTGTCATTTTGGTGCTAATTTAGGTTCGGTGTGAAGGAAACAAAATCATTATATGCAGTGTTCTGATTAGTTGTAGGAATCACAATTTTCGAAGTCGATGCATGATTCCTAAAGCCAAATTTTGGAAAGTAGTTACAACTTACAACAATAGGAACCAAAAGATTATTTATAATTATACCTAAAAAAAGAAAGAAACAATAAAGTATTCTGTAAACTTTTCATAAACAATATCGAATTTTCAATGTTTCTCCTTCCACGAGAAATTAAACTGAAATATTTTTTTGCTAGCTACTATTCTTGTGCTTTAATTCCAAAGGCCTTACTTTCCTTTAGGATCTATAATTACAAGAAGCTTAGAATTTCTTTGTTTGACACAATCAGGCATAATGGACAGCGTAGTTGATTCTTTGAATAATGCATATCAAGACAAAAGTTAATGTTGCAAGGTCATTTTGCACAAGTTGTTTATGTGACTTGACTTTGATGATCCTGCAACTTTTCCTCAAGCCTATGCAAGTGTCATGGGATGCAATTATGTTTGAGGTCTACAATGATAATATTTCCTTGTACATAAAACATGCAGATCTTGGAAAAATAGCACACAGTGGTCAATGTCTGAACATCAATGTTATATAATTGTAGATTATGTAAGTACATTTTAATCATAGTCCATTACCTAATTGATTGTATTAAATTGATTGATAATTTACATTATTTCAACAAAAATAGGCATATGAATGAGTTAAGTATGCGATCGGGGAGTGGTTCTCTGTATGGATTCCTTGAGTCATAGTCCATATAGAAATCAGGGCAATCGTAGTTTAAATTTAAGGATTATATAAAAAATTGGATGCTGAATTCACATAGAGATGTCTACCTAGGAGCCTTCTTGAATGAGTAAGTAAAATTGAACAAATACATTTAAATAATGTATGCATTATTATGACTTAATGTTCTCCAATGCAGGGGACATTGGCAACTGGTGGTTATATGTCCTATGGACAATGTTGTCGCCTAGTTTTGTTCCTTGCATAATAAGTCTGACAACTACATCAAAGGAATAATTAACAAATTAGTTTTAATTTGTAACACATTTACTTTATCCTTAGTATTTGACACAAACATTTTAATCGTACAATATACATGTATGTTTCTTTTAACCAGTGTTTTGAAGAGATTCAATGATAAACAGGAAGTAAATCAAAGGCAAATGCTAAATGGATTCAAGTTAAAGTAAGTAATTTAAACAATGTTTGATCTCTTCAAAATGACAATTTTATTACTTTGTACACTAATTTTGGGATAAATTTGAATTTCTTTTTGAATTTAGTATAATAAGCAAAGAGGAAACATTGAATGTGACTATTATGTCATGCATTGAATGTCAACCATAGCCCTAGAAGGTTTCAAGGATAATTGAGAAATGATAATTATTTACTTCATAACTGATTTCATTTATTATAGTTGTTATTATTTACACTGATTAAGTTATGTTTTATCATATGATGCAAAATTTTACTGATCTAGGAGCATTGGAACCAGAGAAATTAAAAGCAACTTGCATTGAGTGGGAAAAATGTTTACTAAGAGTTAGAAATGAAACATCGAGTGTTTAAGGAATTTTAGAATTATTAGAGTTATGTTTAGCTTAGGTTATAGATGATATTTATGTATTGAGATCATTGTTTGATGTACTTTAAGTGTTTCTTTATTTAATAGTATTTATTCAATAATAATTTGAATATTATATATATTGTTTGGATTGGTTCTGGTTTTAATTTGTAGGCTTGGTTTCATTTAACAAATAGGCATATTATAAAAAAAATTACAAAAAAAAAACATTGGTTATGTCAAAATGGATGTTGTATTGTGTTATACCACATCGATTTTTGGGAGAACCAATTTAGATTATAGTTTTCAACATTGGTTTTTATAATCGATGTAAAAAATTATCTACTTTTAACGACGGTTGTTTCAATATCGGTTCAAAACCAATATTGAATGTCCTCTAGAACTGATGTTAATGGTCTATTTTCTAGTAGTGAGTAAAAATTAATTATCAACAAAATGGATAAATGTTTCATACTTTACACCTATATATAACATGTAATAATAAATAAATAAATAAATAATTCTATTCCATAGCCTACGATATACCAAACAAAAGATAGTTTGCCCTTTTTTCTTAAAGAAAAATATAATGTCTTATAATTTAAGGTGACATGCAAATGGTTTAATAATGGTCTGACAATAGATGATCTAATAAGTCCTAGGATAATAATTATGATACCAAAAACTTAGCTCATGAAAATTATTTTCTACTTATATTATTTTAGACTAGATAATGTGACATTTCCAACCGTTTACATTCACAATTTGAAAGATAAACTTCATGACACATTACATATATAGTTATTATTGCTCAAAAAACAATCAAGCTTTATTCAAATTCTTTGTCCTAATTCTTGCTGAAAGTGAAAGGGTTCAATGTTCTAGTAGCTAGGGTGTACAATTTCTTAGAAATAAAGATTGTTTATTTTTAATGTTTAGGTTGATGTTGAGTGGTACTTATCAACCACATATGTGTTACTCGTCCTATTTGCCGACAATCATATCAAATAATAATATATAGAATTTTTATTTCTAGTTTACTTTTTCAGTTAAAATATAATCTCAAGAAAAAAAATAGTATTGTAGTACTTTTTTTTTAAATTATTGGAAGTTATTGACTAGCTTTGTGGATCCTAGTTGCACATGTAACTGTAAAGCAACTGAGAAATATCCCATAGTTTTGGAACATGAAATGGTTCCTACTTTGAAGGTTTTGCAATTTTGCTGCTATGAGAGATACCTTTCAACTCGATCAATATTATTATTATTATATTAGAAAAAATAGAAATATCAACAATCGTGTAGATTTAGAAGCTTTTAGCTCTACTTACCTTACCTGAAGGGTGAAGTACCTCTGGGTGTTGGAGTTGTGTATGTGACGTTAGGGGAATTGTTCGTGCAAATTTTTTATCCATATAGAAATTGATGTTGTAGGTTTACAATAAACTACACACATTATTCGATCATGGGAGTTAGATTTCCTTAATAAAGTAATTTATATGGAAAGAACATATATACTTGATGAGGTGATTGTGGTGTATTTATAGGAGCATAAAGGTGTCGTGTTTGGTGATTTACAACAATATGATTTCTTAATAGGACCTTTGTAGTTTTTCATATACAAGATAGATAACTGTTCAACTTGATATATTAGAGATTATATTTAGGGTTCTTTATTTATTGACAATTTGAGAATTTGAGAAATTTTTAGTTTTAGTATTTAAAAATAATAGAATGAGAAGACATTCCTGAATATATTATATACCAAATAGAGTGTTGATGACATGTTGATTTAGTACTAGTAGAGGCCCACATAGAGGATATAGAGCTATCAAAATTACATGATCTGACCCAAATGGGCCAAGGACCAAAAAGCCCCAAAAGTCTACAAGACTAGGGTTGGCCCGTGGGCCTTAAGTTTAATATTATTGCATATTTTTTAATACTTAAGTCAAGGTCAGCCAAAAATTAACCCTAGTTGAGGTAATTGCAAATAGTCTGGTCAAGGTCAGCTAAAAATTAACCCTAACCAAGGTTAGCTGAAAATTATCCTAGCTGAGGTTAGCTAAAAATTAACCCTAGCCGAGGTTAGCTTAAATCAGTTTGGTTGAGGTTGTCCAAAGTTAACCCTAGTCGAGGTTAGCCAAAAAGAGTCTTGCTAAGGTCGGCCAAAACTAGTCCTAGTCGAGGAAGTCCAAAAAATACCCTGGTAGAGGTTAGCCAAAAATAGGTTTGGTCGAGGTTGGCCGGAATTAGTCCCGAACTAGGTTGGCCGAAAATAACCTTGACCTAGGTCGACATAAAACAACCTTGGCCTATGTTGGTAAAAAACAACCCTTTGTCAAGGTCAGCCAAAAATAGCCTTGGTTGAGGTCAGTCAAAAATAACCCTAGCCTATGTTGGCAAAAAATAGTCTTGTCGAGGTCGGTTGAAAATTGCCCTAATGAAGGTTGATAAAAAATGTCTCGACTGAGGTCAACCGAAAGTAACCTTTGCCGAGATAGATAAAAAAAATCCCCATCAAGGTCATCCAAAGATACCATTGGTCGAGGTTGGCTAAAAATAACCCTAGACAAGGTCGACAAAAATTAACCTTAGTTGATTGATTTAAAAATATGTATTTTTGGACTATTAAAAAAATCACTTTTTAAAATAAAATGGTTTGTTGGCTAGCCTTAGCCCCATATTAAGCGAGGTCGTGTGGGTTAGGGCCCCTGTAAGGTCCCTTATTAAGGAGATAAGGCCTGCTAGGGCTATTATGGAGGGCCAAGCGGGTATTTTGATGTACGGCTCTAAGAGGATGATGTTAGGGGGGTTAAAACCCATACCCATGGAAAAGGTAGTAGTTTGTTCTAGATCCTTAACCACTTGTGCTAACCTGAATTTTCATTGTGCTAAACTAAAGTGTATCAATAAAAGTATTTATTCATTAAATTAATATAATATCTTTTAGTCAAATAGACTCGCTTAATTATATTACTTAAAAAATATAACTCGTTAAATACAAATAAATAATATAATTATTAAAACATGTAGTCATATTAGTGTTGATGATGAAATTTTAAGCTTATTTTCGTCAACAAACATAACTCCATAGATATTTGAGGAAGGGGATAAATACTTCCTTTGAAGGCTTTTTATCCTCCTTGATAAATCCTTTACTATGGGCCAATGTGTTAAATTTTTATTATGAAAACAAATTAAAAGATGAAATAGAAAGTAAAGTGTTGATTAATCATGAGAACAAATTTAAAATAAAGAAAATGTGAAAGAAAGTACGCGAATAGAAAGGTGCAAAAACTTAAAAGAGTAAAGAGTTTTGAGAAAAAATTGAGATTGATAAAAGAGGAAGATTTAGAGAAAAGTGGAAAAAATGTAAAAGAAAGCGATAAAGTTACTAATCCAAGAATGCGGTAAAATACTGGAATTGAAATGGTTGGAACATTGTAGTGACTTATCTATTCGTGAGCGTCACGACGGTGGACAAGAGGATGTGTGAGTGTTCATAAGTTTCAACCTTAATTACAAAATACAAGTATGATATTTATAGATAAAAATTCATAACTACCCATAAAGATCAACAACTTCTCTTAAATCTTCACCGCCGATGATTTTAATCTTTGATCTCTACTATTAATAATTAACATTCATTTTTAATCTTCATCATTGATGATTTTTTATCTTAAAACTCTAAATCTTCAATTTCCAAACACTGTAGCATCAACATAAAACATCATTTTGATACTTAATCAAAATAATGCAGGTATTAAAAATTATATATAAAAAAATTCCAACAGAGATAATTCAATAAAGTGGTCAGCTCCAACCGGAATTATTTGAATATAAGACTTGTCCAGAATAAAAATCGTGCAAGGTATACTTCACAAACAAACAAGGAGGGTGTGTAGAGAGACTATAAATTTCCTCTATTTAACTATAGGTTTATTTGTTTTTACAAATAATAAAGCACCCAGTTAAAATATTTGAAATATATATTGAATGTATAAACAAGTTATTTTATAATTTATTTTAAATCTTTTAAAATAAAATTCACTCCACAAAAAATATATAAAAATAACCCAAACATCATTCTTCCCAGTAACTCATTAATTCAAACCATACATTGAATCATCAACTTATATTTATCAACCAACCTTTTACCAGATGCCGAGCTAAACCAATTGTCTATGTATTTGCTGCGTGTAAACAAACCAAAAGTTACATCAATAAATATTTTAATATGTTTTAATTTCATGTTTCACCACTGATTAGTGATTATGTGTTTTTTAATATATAAATGACTAATATTCAGCTGTATGTCTGATTTAATAGCGTTTCGTCAAGCCAACTCTTTTAACATAATATTTAAAATTTCGGCCCCCACTGCTAATGACATGATAATATATGTAGGTGTTACATGTCTCCTTTGATTCAATCTTTTTCTTTCAATAATATAGATAAAGATGTTTCGTATTGCTAAAGTGGTACGAAGCCTACGAGAAATTACACCATATAATATATTATTTTTCGCTCGAAAATTGCATTACATAATTAGATAGTGTAAAGACAACTTTTGACCTTTTTATTTTGTTGGGAACGATACGACATGTTAAAGTAGTCCACGATACAATTCCCTCGAAATTACATCCATTGATAAACAAATAACGTGGTGAACACTAGAAAATTATAACTCACTGATTTTTATTCTACAATCATCCTTAATTTAATTTAGGGTAAGTTATCATTCTAGTATTTGAAAGTGTTAAGTATTGTAATATAGATCTGTATAAATGAAAAAAATTCAAAATAAGTCTCTAAATTTATCATCCATCTATCTTGTTAATCTAGCCAATTAATGTAAGATTTAAATGATAATATTAATATAAGGTTGTGTACAATATCCCTCCCACATACCTTCTCACAGCGAAGAGTCTCTTTTTATTAATATATGTTTAATTTGGAGACCAAAATACATTTTAAAAAAAGTTTAGAGACTAAAATGAAATAATTAATAATTTTAATAACTTATTTTGAATATCCTTAGTTTTAGAGATCCATTATTAGCCATCAAAACTTTCAACAACCAAAAAGTAATTTATCCTTTAACAGGTAACAAGAAATTATTCAATATAATTATCTCATTTTATTGACTTAGTAAAAAATTTCAAGGTCAACAAAAGTCGTTGCCAAGATGCTATTTCTTTACTCTTTTTTTTTTTTGGTTCAATATATCTATTTTTTTTTTTGGTTGAATATATCTATTTCTTTTCTTTGACGTTTGTTCACAAGAAAACTGGGAATGGAATCCTTAGCCGAGAAACAAAATCATGTGACCCATATTTCGGCCAGTAAGGTACTAACAACCGACCCTATAGACAACGCAGCTATCAATTGCACATTGCTTCTTGGGCCACTTCCTCTCCTGCTGTTTCCTACCAAGCACTGTCTTTTTGTTCCCCTCTCTTCCACAGGTCTTCAAAATTATCACGTTGAATTAACTATTTATATTTTTCACCCAGCTAAACTTTTTTGGAAGTTACATTACATAATATACCACCTAACATCTATACCAGCTTACGTGGGATTCCTTTGGTATAATCAGAGATATCGGATTCCAATTATATATATATAATCGTGTTAAATATTTTTTTTTATATTTATAGTGGTTCTATTGGGTTTCAAACAAGATTGTTTTCAGTAGATATTAGTGGTATAGACAAAAAGACTATATTAGTTAATATATTTTATTTATTTTTCAAAGAATTATATACTATTTATTGCTTGTTTGAAATCTGAAATAAGGAGTCACCTTTAATATGTGAAAGTTATAACTATTAGTTTTTTTTTTAAAAAAAAATCAGATCCAAGATATATGAAACCAAACATGTTACTGGTGAAACACCTTGAGTTACTTTTTTTTTTCTTCAACAAG